>NC_056732.1:1171222149-1171224649 GCF_019279795.1 Protopterus annectens | reverse complement strand
CCGTAACAAAAATAAAACATAAAATATAATCCACACCCAGGGAGTAAACGTTCCGTACACCGCAAGTAGAGCAATAAGGTAATAGAACATCAAACACTGGTGTCGGAGCGAACAAAGCTGGAGACAAGTAAAATAACATAGCCTTCAGAAAGACAACTGTCCACCAAGTAGAAGATCCAAGTAAATTGTAATAAAATCTTTAATTCACCCTATCAGACATTGGTAAGCACTTTCACCCCAAAAGGGCTTCCTCAGTCCATATAAACGTCATAGTGCAATAAAAATTTTATATGAGAAATGGCGCCAAACCATCATAATCAATCAGTTAACACCCATTAAAAATAATTACACTGCTAATAAAAATCTTATGCATATAAAGTCATACACTCATAATAAATATATGTTATAAATAATACATCTATAGAGTGAATATGACTACATTTAAAATATGTATAAACAAAATATATGCATGGGTATATATATATATATATATATATATATATATATATATATATATATATATAAATATCACATTAAAACTAAGAACACATGTAAAAACAATATGTATATAAGAACAATATCAGTCAATGGAGGTTGCTGGTAGTTCATAAAAAATCTCTTATACATAATCAAGCAAGAGTGTCAGTTTATGTGCCTATAGGGTCCATACAGTAAATCACTTAAGCCTTCTGTTCTCCCCACGTGCATTATCGGGAATATATACCTTTCACATTCACAGAGCTACACATCTCACATACATGCATATAAGTAGTTGTCAAGTATGTGTCCAATTCATAAATATGTATACTTGCAAATGTATACATATGCGTCTCAGAAACATATGAATAGTAACATGTACTATATATATGTACACCATCCGACTGTCACATTTGTTGCCAGTACTGTGGAATGGCTGTAGTAAAGTCATATATCCTAATTACCATCCATAGAGAATGTATCACGGATAGTTAAGTGGTAAAATCAGTGACTATGGTGTTCCTGTTCCCGGGTCCAAGCCATGCAAGGGCTAATTTTATATGATGGACACAATAGTGGCTGTTGGATATAGGGTGATTTGGCGCTTTAAAGCAGATGTAAGTAGGGTTACCACCTGTCCCACTTTGCAAGGGACAGTCCCTTTTTTGGGCAGTTGTGTCCTGACCAACAATATTAAAATGGCAAATGTCCTGAGATTGTAGGAAATAATTATGTCCCATATCTCATTTAACAGTTGCATAAAATAGTTATTTCTGTATGGATAATACCTAAATGTTACAAGAAACAGAATAAGCAACTAAACTGCTACAAGGATAAGCTTTCATGTAGGCAAAAAGTAAAGTTCTATCCTTTGTACTGACCGTGGGTATGTGTCGGCCTGTAAAATCTGATGGGTGTCCCAAAATGTCCCACTTTGGCCATTTGAAAAGGTGGCAACCCTAGACGTAAGTGGGTATGCACGACGGTAAGTGGCAGTGATTCAATGGTATGGGAAATATAAATAAGCATGTAGGTGCGTATGTATGTACAGACACATATATATATATATATATGAAGAATAAACATGGTCACAATAGATATAGCACACCTCGGTATCCCCAAACACATGTAGGATGCTAAATGTGGAAGTAACTATGTTCCCATGCTAAGTCTGACTTTCAAACAGGTACAGAGCAGTTGCAATCAACAGTCAGATAAGCCAAAAATCAGAAAACTAATGGAACACCCTGACCATGATATGAACGTATGTCCCAGGACTATAAGCTTGGGATGTCTGAATATATTTGGAGTGAGCCAACATACGGGACGTGTCTAAAGCAGTAGGGAATGGCGCATGTGTAGTAGTGCGGTTTTCCCAACAGGAAAACGGATGCCTGCTGTGTTAGTGAAGTGTTGAGGTGTGTGTTCGGGTAACTATGAACCATGGGTATACATATAAATGAAGCAGAACACCAATAGTGTAGTGGTTACAGCATCCGACTATCGAGCAGATGTTGCCATTTTGACTGCAGCACACACCATTTATGACGTGTAATCCGTATACGAGCATATCTTGTTAATTTTATGCTGTTTAACGATATAATACCATTGAAATGTGAACTGGGGTGACGTATCGCAGTAAGAATGTAGAAGGTTTTTGCGTGACATGAATCGGCGGTTAAAGGGAAAACCGCAGCTCAAATGTGCTGTAATCGTGCTTTGTTCAATGGCCCTTGTTCTGCCCAGCAACACAATAAACCGCGTCGGCCAGGCCCGACGCCAGGACCTTACACATCACAATCAATGTGATTTACCACTAAGCCATGGCAGTTATACCTAAGTTCGATGTTATCACAAACATAGCAGACAGCACAGTCATTCAACAGTATGATCAAAGTAATTAAATCATATAGATGTGTATGCATGCGTACATACACAGATATATATATATATATATATATATATATATATATATCTATATATATCTATATCTATATATATATATATATATATATATATATAT
>NC_056732.1:1171114649-1171217149 GCF_019279795.1 Protopterus annectens | reverse complement strand
AAATGTCAGACTTTCCAGGACAAAACATACCTACAGCCGTGCATAGTACAGAATTTTACTTATTTGCACAAATAAAAGGTTATTCTAGTAACATTTGAATTGCTTATGCTAATTCACATAACATATAGAAGTTTCATATATAAAATAACTGTTTTATGCAACTATTAAAGAAACTTAGGATATAATATTGTCCTGTAATCTCAGGACATTTGCTATGTCTTGATTATTTTCACAGGACACAACTGCCTAAAGAGGGACTGTCCCTCACAAAGTGGGACAGGTGTTAACCCTAAAGTCCCATCCTGGCCAATTGAAAAGGTGGCAAACCTATAATAGATATGCGGTAGCATGACTCGGCTGACGGATGTGGCTACCAAAACCCAATTACTTGTCTGTATTGAAGAGTCTCGGTTCCCATGTATCAGCCAGATGGGAGCAGATTGTATGAGGCACACACAAATAATATGATTAATTCACTTGACAGGCTGCCGATTCCGTACAGTCGAATGCCATGCCGTCGGCTAATGGGCAGCCATTCCCGATACTGTAGTCATATAGTCTGATGTAATTGGCATCACAAGGTAATATTGTGGTCCTCGCTTCCACCCAGGGGTGTGAGTGACAGATGCAAGCACCAATGTCGGTGCATTTGCAAGGGGAGCGGGTGTAAGCATGTTTGGCTACCAGTATGCGAGTATTGCACTGGTAAAGCAATGTAGAGGCTAACCGAGTGTAAGAAGTTGTAACCAGAGGTCAGCAGTGCTTAACACCACGCAAACCCATGCACACCCACTCCCAACTGCTTTAATGTACCTTACTCCCTCCATATCCAATGGCCTTGTTCTGCCCTGCAACCAAATAAACATCCTCTGCAAGGGTCGGAACCAGGACTCTGCACACACAGCTAATGTGAATTACCAATACGCCATGGCAGATATACAGACAATGGAAAGTACCACAAATATACCGTACAGCACAGTCATTCAACAGTATAGGAATGTATCCCATCATGTAGATGTATATGTGTGTTTATGTCCAGCATATAGGTACATACATATATAGAGATATATCAGAAACATACCATGTGGCAGCAAAGCATTACAAACAAATGAAATGGGAAACACCAGTGACACCTGTATTATGTAGTGGTGTTTTATGTGATCTCAAAACTCCCTCAGACAGACATGTGTCATTCATACACGCAAATAGTTGTACATTGGCCGTATACATCACTCTGTGCATGTAATGTACATTAACACAACAGTACCTGTCCAATCATTATATGTGAACAGTATTCTTGCAAGGTGCTGTGTGCAACATCATCATCATGATAAAGGTAAATGGGGTAACCATACAGGGACCGGTAGTGTTGTGTGTACAATGGGGTCATCCTCATCACGTGTACCTGGACCATTTAGGAGTGATGTGCATACCAGGATCATGCGTCTGAGGGACAGGGGTGAGGATAACAGGAGTATGCTGTGATGCATATTACAAGGGTTAGGTGTCCAGTGGGCACTTGGGTGAAATGGACAGCTATGTATAGGGCAGATGTTTTCCTAGGAGCCGATTGGCCTTATGTTTTTGTAGGTGAGGGTCGGATGTAGGGATATGAGTGTAGGTATGGCCGTGGAGGATAGGTAGGGTAGGATCACAGAAAAGACAGCATACAGGGTTGGTATATGACACATGTGGGGGGATACACCCCAGATGGGGATGGGTGTTCAGCATTCACAAGCCCATGGAAACAGTAGGGCGGAGGTCCCCAGCCATGAGCAACCGCCACTACACATAAACAGCTGCAAAGGAGGCAGTGCTGGGGGTTGTCCAGGAGGGGCAGCATCACCCTGTAAATGTGACACTCCGCCCTTGAGCGTGCGTATCTGGCTTCAGAACCCCTTAGTGAGCCCCCAACGCAATACAACCAGGACCGCACGACAGCACACATATTCCTGTCTGGTCATGGTCCCAGGGGGTACATGCTCCAAGAAGGTGGTGCAGAGCCAACAGAGGTTGATGCCCAAGGCTGGACCCCAGATGTGCTAGTGCCCGGTGCCATTGTCAGCTGAAGTGGGACAGGAGGTTTTGCAGGGACCTGCCAACCCATTCAGCCTATGGTGTTGCAGTTTAAACCCACATATGGCTTAGTGGTAGACAACAGCTTACAGGATTGCCTACAACAGTATGCATAGCTATCACCATCAACCCAATGCAACAGATGCTATACATTTGCAGAGGGAGCACAACACATAAATATATACTGCATGTCATCTGTACAATGTGTAGTAGATGTGTGACCGCAGCTATGAACAGTTGTCCATTATTGGCTTGTCACTGAGAACCCCAGACAGTGTCTGTCATACAACTGTTTCTTGTGACACATGCCCAGTCAGGGATGTGATGGCAGTAACACATCCCTATCATCATGTACTGTCTGCAATCCTCACACTATGCTTCTGCTGTGCACAGATGTGTGTTCAGTGTGCAACATGGGAAACAAATGGTTGCACACACTGACCAGTTCACAGATGGCCGTACAGATGGGGGTCCCTCATGAACAGAGTACTGTCATGTCTGTATTAAAAAATGCAGCATAGCCATTACCTCACACATGTTAAACAGGCAGTAGTCTCAATGCAGCATAGCTACACTTACAAGCTGTAGTCATGTGTGGCACTTCACCCTCCTGTCTTTAGGCTATTTCCAACTGTGTATAATGTTTGAGGTACATTCAGATATCATCTGTGATGCCGTGTCAGAACACCACATCCAGGTACCACTCACAGCGACTGTCATGGCCAAATACCAACATGTTTTCCCTAGATAGTGTACTGTGTTTATCATGTGAATGGCTATGGGAACACCATCACAGCTGTTCCACATGCAATCAGATAGAGAAGGACTGCAATAGGTGCAGAGGCCATCACCTGACCATGTCCATCTCTTACAATACACATGCTGCTGCTGAGCAGGTGTACTCCTTCACATCCACCAGAGAGTGTGCGGGTGGGACAGGCAAAGTACACCAGGGAAGGGCTTGGAGACTTAACCCTAAGTATCATCTGCCACATGCCTAACAGTACAGGGGTCAAACCCCTGACTGACTACTCATTAATATTACATGTGCATGACATTACAAGTGCCACAAAGGCGACATGTTGCTGTGCTGTAAGAACATATACGTGTGTAGGTGAGTGACATCTGCAACAGAGATATACTAGACATACATTAGGTGTGGCACACATGGCTGTCCACGTGAATGGATGCCATTTTCACCACAACCACACTCTCTAATGGACACACATTGACACCCTTTGCCAGGGCCACAAATACACAACCTAACTACTTAGTTTACCACACTGCAGTAATGCACAGGACTGCATGCACCACAGGGGATATCTGGAGGTTCTATGGGCTAGGTCATGTGAAAGTGTTTGACATCTGTTGGTATGCCAACGAGGGTTATACTGGGAGTGACTGTGGTTGGGAGCATCATAACCCACACGCAGATACAAGGTGCCAGTACTGGCATGCATGTATGCATTGCTTCATGGGTGTGTAGTGGTTGGCTGTGCAAGATGGCTGTACAAGGCTGGGTGAGGGGTAATCCTTGGCATTGCGTCAACCGACAATGGTGTGCAGTGCAGGGGTGTAGTGTTGCAATGTCCCACACAGATGGGTACTGCATGATCTGCCCTGACATCCTGGTTACCAATGTGTATGGCCATAGCTTTGCAATGCATGCCATGTCTGTATTTGATAGTCCTTCACATGTACATTGCCTGGGATGTGCATGTCCCACAATACTGTACAGTGACATGTACAGGTGTACCTGGTTTGGCAGGCACATGTTGTGTACACAGCCTGTTATCCCCCGCTATGCCAATACTGGCCTGGTGTGGCGAAACCTACTTATAGTGAGCAGGTTGACCCTGCACCTGCATTGATAGTATGATACAGGTATTCCATGGTGTCAGTGGCATGGGTCCATACAGGGCACATGTGTACAGCATTGTATAGCCTCTGTAGATCACATTTTATGGCACCACATATGTTGCAGGCATCCAGTGTGGAACATAGTGAAGGCACAATGTCCGCATATATGTGCCTATTGTACCGCTGTACAGGGTGCCATGTCCTCTGCAGGCCATTGCATTCACACCATTCCTACTATCTGTCATCAATGTGCATGGTACTAGCAACATAGCAGGATATTCTAGGCAGATTTCTTTGTGCAAATCACATGGGTGTGGGACATATACAGGGTACTAGTAGGGTTGCATACTTTGTTCATCAGGCCTCTTGCTAGATGTAGGGGTATGGCTTGCCAATGCAGTCCCATGGCTGACTGACAGCTGTACTCCTCATGAGGTGGCCAATGTGTCATAAGACGGACACCATATAAGGAAACTGCAAAATCTGCTCCACAACATGTCCAATGGTAAGACACTCACAGCCACTGACAGACAAACACACACTTGCCATGTCCTGTATACAAACCCCTACCTACCGTATCACACTGCAGCAATATGCTTTTAGGGCACTCTCTATGGTGAGTACTGGGTTGCAGCATGCCTACAGGTGTATACCTAGGTGGGTGACAACAGCAGGAATGACAAAGTTGGTCATGTGATTTGTACAGAGAGTGCATACTCTACAAAGCACTGTACTTGTCTCACGCAGGCAGACACACGCACACACACTTGCCATGTCTGAGATTAGAACACCGACCTAAGTATTTTAACACACTACTGCATTACACAGTTACAGAACACGCTACCCAGATTACTGGGTCACAGTACTCCCAGAGGTGTATTTCTAGGTGGGTGACATCATCAGCCTTGCCAAAGGTGGGCATAGGAATGGTATGGAGTGTGAGCAGTCTAAAAGCATTATTCAGCCCTCAGGCAGATGGGGACAAACACACATATAACAAGTCTGGGATTAGAACACCAACCTAACTACTTTATTACACTACAGCATTTCGCAGTTACATAACGCGCTACCGGGATTACTGGGACAGAGCACTCCAAGAGGTGTATTTGTAGGTGGGTGACAGCATCAGCCTTGCCAAAGGTGGGTATAAGAATTGTATGGAGTGTGAGCAGTCTAAAAGCATTATTCAGTCCTCAGGCAGATGGGGACAAACACAAACACACTTGGCAAGTCTGGGATTACAACACCAACCTAAAGACTTTATTACATTATAGCATTTCGCAGTTACAGAATGTGCTACCGAGATTACTGGGACACCAGACTCCCAGAGGTGTATTTGTAGGTGGGTGACATCATCAGCCTTGCCAAAGGTGGGTATAAGAATTGTATGGAGTGTGAGCAGTCTAAAAGCATTATTCAGTCATCATGCAGACTGGGACAAATACTCACTTGGCAAGTCTGGGATTAGAACACCACTCGAACCACTTTATTACACTACAGCATTATGCAGTTACAGAATGCACTACCGAGATTACTGGGACACAGTACTCCCAGAGGTATATTTGTAGGTGGGTGACATCATCAGCCTTGCCAAAAGTAGGTATAAGAATTGTATGGCCTGTGAGCAGTCTAAAAGCATTTTTCAGTTCTCAGCCAGACAGGGACAAACACACACACACTTGGCAAGTCTGGGATTAGAACACCAACCTGACTACTTTATTACATTATAGCATTTCGCAGTTACAGAACGCACTACCAAGATTACTGGAACACAGTACTCCCAGAGGTGTATTTGTAGGTGGGTGACATCATCAGCCTTGCCAAAGGTGGGTATACAAATTGTATGGAGTGTGAGGTCAAAAAAGCATTATTCAGTCCTCAGGCAGACGGGGACAAAGACACACACACACATTTGGCAAGTCTGGAATAAGAACACAGATCTAACTACTTTATTACACTACGCTACCAAGATTACTGGGACACAGTACTCCCAGAGGTGTATTTGTAGGTGGGTGGCATCATCAGCCTTGCCAAAGGTGGGTATATGAATTGTATGGAGTGTGAGCAGTCTAAAAGCATTATTCAACATAAAAAGAATAGAGTGAACTGACCACAACTGATATCAAAATAGTAAAATAGTAAACGTTTAATGAAGTAAGCACTTTTGCTATAAATAACAAATCACTTCCTCAGACTCTAACACATATAACCTCTCTATATTTAAATCATACCATATCCAATCATGTAGCTTCTCATTAATGACATCATAAAATAAGTACAAAAATAATATTTAAAACAACAGCAGTTTAAAACAGTCCTATATAACAACATAAGTTAAATCCTTATATACTAATGAAAATGTTTGTTTCAATGCTTAAGCAGTCTTGCTTTCAAAAAGGGTTTTAGTGACACTTTAACATCAAGGAAATCTATTTCTTTATCTGAATATTGAAAGGTGAACCTTAGAAAATCAGTTGTACTATGTAGATAGTTTACAAATAGTTCTAACTGAATGTGTGTATTTACAGAAGGTTGGCGTAGCTATGGGCACAGCTTGTGCCAATAGCTACACCAATTTAACATTGGTCTCATGGGAGACTAGTTTTTTTGTCAGAGGGCAGTGACTTTTACAATGAGGTTTTATGGTACACGTGTTTTGTTGACGATGTTGTTTTGCTATGGGGAGGGACTATTGATAGGTTGGAAGTATTTATAAACTATCTACATAGTACAATTGATTTTCTAAGGTTCACCTTTCAATATTCAGACAAAGAAATAGATTTCCATTACGTTAAAGTGCGCAAAAATTAATCACAAGAAATAGTTACTGGTCTATATAGGAAATCTTCATATAAGAACAGTATTCTACATAAAAGTAGTATGCACCCCACTCACATTTATAGGAATGTAATTAAAGGGCAATTTATGAGGATGAGCAGACTTCACAACACAGATGACAGCCTACAGGAAGCAGTCACCTTACTGGAAAGTGATTTTAAGAAGAGAGGCTATAATAAAAGGGAAATAGATGACAGCATTGAAAAAATGTATGAAGGACATAAAAATAGAGGGACCCCATACTATTCGGATGAGGTTCAAAATGTTTGTCAAATGAGCACAACATGAGTAAGGTCAGATTTCCAATAACTTACTCGAGTGACATCAGAAGATTCTGTGGGATCTTTGAAAAGATTTGGGGTATCCTGACTACTATAAATGAACTGCAGGGGGTGGTAGATAATAAACCTAGCTTTTCCTTCAAGAATAAAAAATCACTAAAGAGGCAGTTATGCTACAAAGTAAACTCCAATAGAAACAATAGAATAGTCTCTCAAAGAACTGGGACTTTTCCATGTAGAAAGTGTACGGCATGTAACTATGTATACAGTAAATCTACTTTTCAACACCAGACTCGTAGATTTGAAATAAATATAGATTTTTATGCTGACTGTAGAACTAGACATTTGGTATATTTTAGTTTCTATACAGTCTGTCATGCCTTCTATATAGGTAAAACTGATAGGCTATTCAAAGAACATATACAGGAACACCTAAGGGACATTAACAATAAGAAAGAAACTAGTGCCTTGGCCAAACATGTGCAGTCTGCAGGTCCATCACATATTTTTAATTTTATGGCCCTAGAGGTTGTGCAACCAAATATTAGAGGTGGGGATATGAGCAATATTGTAGAAGAAGTGGAACAGAAATGGATTATGTTACTGAAGGCAGATAGCTATCCAGGCTTAAATAGTGCAGTGTCACTAAAACCTTTTTTGAAAGCAAGACCGCTTAAGCATTGAAACAAACATATTTTCATTAGTATATTGGGAATTAACTTATGTTGTTATATAGGACTGTTTTAAACTGTTGTTGTTTTAAATATTTTTTGTACTTAATTTATGATGTCGTTAACGAGAAGCTACATGACTGGATATGGTATGATTTAAATATAGAGAGGTTATATGTGTTAGAGTCTGAGGAATTGATTTGTTATTTATCGCAAAAGCGCTTACTTCATTAAACTTTTACTATTTTACTATTTTGATATCAGTCGTGGTCATTTTGCTCTATTCTTTTTATGTTTTATGTTTTGAGGTGAATACTGAATTTTAACCCAATCAAATAACTTTTTTGCAACTTTAAAAGCATTATTCAGTCCTCAGGCAGACGGGGGCAAACACACACACACACACACACACACACACACACACACACACACAACAAACACATACCAGTGGTGGGAATGGAACACCTGCCTATCTATTGATCACTATTACAATACTACATAGTTATGAGTCACACCACACAGACTACACATTTTATGGCTGTCATTATGACCTTCTAGGAATGCGGACATCAACAGGGATGCTGGCAGTTGAGCTGTACATACCTGTGAACCTGTGTGTTTAAAGTAGGAATCCATCCTGACCTGGAGTATGCCCATCTGTGGAATGGATGACTACTATCACTGTACAGGGTTACAATGGCCATGCCCATACACAGAGGGACATAACCGACACAAGGTGTCAATGGGCATGCTTAGACACTTAGTAGCACAGGGCTGTTCGGAATCCACTATGTGTCTGTCTACACAAGGTTATACTGGGCATGCTCATACACTTGTAGCCCAGTGCTGTCTGGGATGCACTCTGATTCTAAACACAAAAGGCCACAGTGGCCATGCTATTACAGTTAGATGTAAAGAGCACATTGTAATGGGCTCTGGTGTTAGTAGTTGTCATTGTTAGTAGGAATGCTGCTCTACATATATCTGACACCTGTCTTTTACACAACGTCTGCTGATGTCCATCACCTTAGATGTACTATCTTATACCAAGCACAATACCACCACTTGCAGTGATGTCTTGGTAGGAGTGGAAACTGCTTGACCAACACAATGAGCCAATGTCCTGCTGTAAGTATGAGGTTATCCAGTGTTTGTCATTCTGAGATGACATGACTGACAGTAGACAGGCCTTTGACACATATCACATGCATCCATGATTCAAGGGAGTGGGGATAATACCCAAGTCTCGTTTGCCCATATAGTGCCATTCCAAGGCAAATGTCCTAAACACAGGATAACACCCTCACACCTAGAGGACAACTGCATTGTATGCTTATGCTAACCAGTGCTAGATGTGTAATGTCCATAATCACAGCTGCTCACTGTAGATCCAACAATGGGGAGTACTGACATCTATGCAGTGAGGAACACCTGGCTGAAGGCTCTGTAGTGCACAATAGCACTACCGCCATATACCTCAGAACCAGACATGTGGGCCATAACACAGGTACGGACTGCTCCAGGTGGTGGTGTCCCCACATACATAGAGGCCACTCACATGTACTGACCGGTACCTCCACGAAAGGCATCACAGATGAGTCAGGTGCAGGACACAGTGTCAAATGCTGCATTCTAGGATGTAAACCTCAGACACTACCATGCACTCAGACCACCAACACACATCCATACATGTTGTAGGACATATAAGAGTACACCACCATGTGACCCTTGACCAGTGGACTGTACCAAGCTCTACATCAACTGTAGAGAGTACCCATGTACTGACATAGTTGCATCATGTGTTATGCAATGAAATGATACCACTGTCTGCAAACAGGTCAGCTGTACACATACCAGGGGCCATCAGTTATTTACAGTATTATGTTTGGATATGTCATACATGAACCTGCACTGGATATGTACATGACACACACACAACATACATGTAAATTGCATAGCTGTTGTTGTCCTTTGTGCAGACAGGTGGCTACAGCCATTACACACATGCACATGGAATGTAGGTCCATGGATGCTGAATGCTAACAGTACATAAGGTGTGATATCAATGTTGACAGAGGTAACATTCCCTCTGTACCGGTTACCCATTACACCTATCATATCATACAACAGTCCATGTGTCATGTATGTCATTACACATGCGCACCAATTGCAATGCCTACAAACATGCCAAAATGACAGGATTGTAGGTCCTACACACATGTACATGTAGTGGTGTGCATTCAGATACCATGTGTATGCAGTTACTGATGTATGCAGGTGACATGTATCTTAGTACATCATAGGTTCATAGGTTCATAGGTTCATACTCGGCTATCTGCCCAAGGGCATTTATAAGCCTAGCCCATAGTTATGTGGCTTTCGCCACCCCTTTAGTTTGAATAAAAATATGCCTATTATTTTGCTGTGCCTCTGTCAAGCAGTGACACTGAAGTAATCCCTGGGGTATATCTGCGATCTCCCATCCATTGGTCAAGCTTCCTCTTGAACAAGGCCAGCGAGGTGCTCTGCCTCACATGTACCAGGATTTTGTTCCACAGCATAGGGAGTCTCTGGGTGATGAATCTGTCCCTCCAGCACGTTCTATTAATAACCGTGCCAAGGTTTAAGTCTCCCGCCCTTGTGGTTCTGAGGGATCTAGATTTTTTGAGGTGAAGCATATTTATCAAATCTGGGTTTGACATGGCCTTATATGTCAGGCACAGGTCACCTCTGAGCAAGCGGTATGAGACTGAATAGCACTGGAGTTCTTTCAGTCGGGCAGCGTAAGACATATTTTTGAGACCCTTTATCCTTTTGGTGAGGAACTTTTGGGGCCTTTCCAGCTGCTGCAGGTGTCGGGTCAGATACATTCCGAATGGGGCATTGTACTCAATCATAGGTCTAATGAGTGATGAGTACAGGGGGACGATGACCTCCCTTGATCTAGATGTGAATCCCTTCATGATCAGGTGGGCAATGTAGAAGGTTTTCCTAACTACTTTAGCAACATGAGTGTCAAACAAAAGGCTACTGTCAACCTGGGTCCCCAGATCCCTGATGACTTCTTCTGTGCTCAGTGGATTGCCACCTATATGGTAGCTAGGGGTAACCTTGTTTTTCCCGAAGGGTATGACTATGCATTTCTTGGCGTTTAACTTTAGGCCATGGCTCTGGCACCAGTTATCCGTTTCTGTGAGGCCCTTCTGAAGGATATCTGTGTCAGATGTGTTTTCGACTATGGCCCAGTTTGCAGTCATCTGCAAACTTTGTCAGCCATAACCCTCCTGTGTTTGCTTGTACTTCAGAAAAGTAGATGACGAACAAGAGTGGACCCAGGACTGAGCCCTGTGGGACACCACTTGTGACAAGCTTTGAGTCTGACATGGCTCCAGCAACTCTGACCCTGTGGGTTCTGTCACTTAGCCAGTTTGCAACCCATCTTGTGATGTATGGGTTTACATTCAAGCTGATGAGTTTTTCGATGATACCTGAGTGGGGTATTGTGTCTAAGGCCTTTGCCAGGTCGAGGTAGGCTGTATGGACTGCCTTTCCCTCATCAATGGCCTTGGTGACTGTCTCGAAAAAGTCAACCAAGTTTAAAAGGCATGATCTGCCTTTGACAAAGCCAAACTGGGTTGGATCCAAAGTCTGCAAGTTCCCTATGTCTTTATTTATGAGTTCCATTATGATCCTCTCCATGGCTTTGCAGATAAGGCTTGTCAAGCTAATGGGGCGGTAATTTCCAGGGTCGGTGGAGGCACCGCCCTTGTGAAGTGGGACCACAGTCGCCGAGCGCCACTCCTTGGGTACGTATCCTGAGGTGAGGCTAAGATTAAACAGCTGTCCTAACTGCGGGTTTAATTCCTCATTGAGTTAAGTGGAGCACACAGCCGGGGACACCATCGGTCCCATGGATGCTGTGATTTTTGCCTTGGAGAGCAGTTCTCACCTGGGCATTGTAGATGTTTGGGGGGCTACAATCCTCTGGTATAGATATCTCTCCTTTTGGGAGGGGGGGGAGTTTGCACTGAACCTGTCAGCCAGTATGTTGGCAATGTGTGTAGGTTCAGTAATCTTCACATCATTTTGAACTAATTCTGAGCATATCTGGGAGTTTCCTCCTAGGTTTCTAACATAGCTAAAGAAGGCCTTATGATTGTCTTTTGAGTCCTTGGCGATTTTTCTCTCAAAATTTGCCTTGGATGATTTTATGAGAACTCTTAGTTTTTACTTATAATGATCAAAGGTGTCTTACCTTTCAAGGATTTTGCTCTATCTTGTAGTAGCTTCCTCCTTTTGTTGTAGAGCTTGTTTATGGCTGGGGTCCACCAGACTGGGCAGCTTACCTTTGGTACAAAGAGTCTTAGTTTTGTTTGGGATTGCCTGATCCATGCAGTCCTGTAGGTGCTGGTAGAAGGCATTTGTAAGTGATTCAGTGGTTTGAGTAATGTTTACCACTGGCTCAGGGGCCTTAAAGGAGACCACACTAGTTTTAGAAGTGTGAAGTCGGCTTTTGAGAAGTTTTTCACTGTGGTCTTTTTTATTTTAGGTGGGGGCGGGATGAGGACCTCCAGCGAGATTAGTTTATGATCTGATCTCACCAGTGAGGGGTATACTTCCAGTGTTGAACATTGTGATCCCATGTTCGTGATGATGAGATCAAGTATGTTTTCTCCTCTTGTGGGGATGGTGACTAGTTGTTCCATGGCATTTGAGTTTATGAACTTCAGGAACCTTTGGGCTAGAGTGTTTGGGCTTGAGTAGTGTTCCCAGTCTATATTAGGGTAGTTGAAGTCACCTAGTATGATGGTGTTTGGAGATACATTTATCCCCTCCAATGTTTTCAGGAGGGCCATGTGAGGTTCCTGAGTTTGAGAGGGTGGCCTGTAACATGCTACAAATTGCAGAGCAGTCTTGCCTATGGTTAATTGCACCTGGATGGTCTCCGATGCATCGTGCGTTGCCACCAACCTTGAGGTGTGGGTGTCCTTTATGAATATGGACACCCCCCACCTTTCTTGGTGTTGTCCGGATTTTGGGGGCGGCATGATATGAGGTGAAACCTGATAGTGCTGGGGTGCTCTCAGGAGCCTTGAACCAGGTTTCTGTCACAGCACAGACATCGATGTTCTCCATACTGAGAAGGGCCTCAAGTGCGTGCATCTTGAGATTGAGACTTCTGGCATTGAGCAGCATTACCCTTAGTTTTTTTCCTTTTTTGTGTTCTAGGGTGGTAGGTTTAGAAATTGAGCCTTGCCTAAAAAAGGCACTATGGGGGTGAAAGGTGCAAGCCGTCCCTTGCGCAGCAGCGTGGCTTGTCCAGCATGTCATCCCAGGCAGACAGACATTGGATCCCCTTTGAATGACACCAGAATTTAAGCCAATTATTAAAGCTGATCATCTTATCACTGTATTGTGGCATCATTCTAGGTGAAGGTAGGATATTGCTCAAGGTCAGGGTCATACCTGCCTGGGCTACATAATCAGAGAGCTCCTCAATGTCTCTTTTCATGTAGTCCAAGGAGGTACGTCTCAGGTCGTTGACACCAGCGTGGACAATGACTGAGTCGTACTTGTACCTGCTGTTGAGAGACCTGAGTGCTTGCGTTATGTGGCGGATTCTAGCCGACAGGCAGCTTACTGTGACCTTCTCCTTACCCAGTCTGGTGAGGGCGTCAGTGTGTCTGACTTTGGAGTCACCTATGACAAGTATGTTTGGTGTTGTATTTGGCCTTAAGGGCAGTGACTGCTTTGCACACTGATTTTGTTGTTTATGTGTTGTTTGTGTGGTGTATTGAGTTTGCAGTTGCTTGGGTGTCTGCTTTGGAGGCCTCTGCTGTTTAGGTAAATTTTACTCAGAGCCTCCAGTATGTCTTAGTGTGTTTATGTGTTTTATTCAGTGGTGTGGTTGAGTTATGTGAGACTGGTATTGTGGTGTGTGTAGTTGCCTTCTCCTCCTGCCTGGTCTTGCCAGTCCTGAGTTGAGAGAGCTCAGCCTCCAGTCTGGCTAAATAGCTGCATCTCTCACAAGTGTTAGTGTTACGTGGGAGGAGGAGAGGGTTGTCCGTGTACATGAGGCAATTGTAACATTGTCTCAGAATTCCCAGATTCACCAACTGGGCAGGAGGACGCCAGCATCTGAACCTTGACATGCTAGAAAGAATTATGAGTTGGTATGAGACAGAAAAGTAGTGGGCTTAGCAGGGAAGTGGGCACTCCTGGGGGGTTTTGCTAGTGAGAGATTTGTATAATATAGGAGCGCTTGACCTGCAAAGAGAATGCTTATAAGACAAGGGATATGCTTATAAGACAAGTGCTGAGCTTTTTGAGAAGAAAAAGCTATTTGGAACAAGTGCTGCACTTTTTAGTGAAGGTGTAAACTGTTTAGGTTCCTAACAGAGCAGTTCTAAGGGAAAAATTGAAGAACAAACTTTCTGGAGCCAGAAAGAGTTTAACCTTATTTAACCGGTGCTGCCCGATGCTGCTCTAGTGGCAACTCCGTGCTAATTCGTGCTAAAGCACGTTAAAGTGTGCTTGATAGCAGGGGCTGGAAAGAAGCAGGAATAGACCCAAAACGGATAATAAAACTACAGTTTCAAGTCAGTAACCACCTCTACGGGGGGGGGGGGGGCAGGGAAGCTGCTCAATGTTATTCACTGCCACTGATCAACACAGAGACCCTCCTTCAGCCCAAGCAAAAATGGCCTCACAGAAACTTTCAAACAGTTCAGGTACAGCAAGCCTGTAAATGAACTTTTTTAACTCTCAGAAAAGTGGGAAAAAAGCAAGATTTTTTGTTTTGTTTTGTTTTTTACAGAGATAGCAGAGGTTCACAAGTAATATCAAGTTATAACAGTGCAGTAAATGACCCCACACAAGAGTGTTAGGTCAAGGACAGAAAATATGCAAGTTTTAAGAAAAAAACGATTTAAAATTAAGTGCAAAGAGGAAATTCAGCAAACAGCTTTTGGTTGTGCTCTAAATACAGCTACTAATACAGAAATCAAGTTTAACAAGCCAGAAAATGCTCAAGCTAGGCAGCTATGCAGAAAAACTTAGCAGATAAACAGAGAAAAAATACTTAAAATCTCAAAAGTGGCTCCCTTCTTCTCTCAGCGTTTTTCCTCTTGGAGGGTGCTTCACCAACAGCCAACAAGCCTGAAAAGACGCCCAAACCACGAGGCAACTAGGTTTTAAGAGAGGAAGATGAAGGAGTTTTGGAAATGACCCCTAGTGGCCAATAAAACTACAGTTTCAAGTCAGTAACCACCTCTACGGGGGTCAGGGAAGCTGCTCAATGTTATTCACTGCCACTGATCAACACAGAGACCCTCCTTCAGCCCAAGCAAAAAATGGCCTCACAGAAACTTTCAAACAGTTCAGGAACAGCAAGCCTGTAACTGAACTTTTTCAACTCTTAGAAAAGTGGGAAAAAGCAAGATTTTTTTTTGTTTTTGTTTTTTACAGAGATAGCAGAGGTTCACAAGTAATATCAAGTTATAACAGTGCAGTAAATGACCCCACACAAGAGTGCTAGGTCAAGGACAGAAAATATGCAAGTTTTAAGAAAAAAACGATTTAAAATTAAGTGCAAAGAGGAAATTCAGCAAACAGCTTTTGGTTGTGCTCTAAATACAGCTACTAATACAGAAATCAAGTTTAACAAGCCAGAAAATGCTCAAGCTAGGCAGCTATGCAGAAAAACTTAGCAGATAAACAGAGAAAAAATACTTAAAATCTCAAAAGTCGCTCCCTTCTTCTCTCAGTGTTTTTTCCTCTTGGAGGGTGCTTCACCAACAGCCAACAAGCCTGAAAAGATGCCCAAACCACGAGGCAACTAGGTTTTAAGAGGAAGATGAAGGAGTTTTGGAAATGACCCCTAGTGGCCAATAAAACTACAGTTTCAAGTCAGTAACCACCTCTACGGGGGGCAGGGAAGCTGCTCAATGTTATTCACTGCCACTGATCAACACAGAGACCCTCCTTCAGCCCAAGCAAAAATGGCCTCACAGAACCTTTCAAACAGTTCAGGAACAGCAAGCCTGTAACTGAACTTTTTTAACTCTCAGAAAAGTGGGAAAAAGCAAGATTTTTTTTTTTTGTTTTTTACAGAGATAGCAGAGATTCACAAGTAATATCAAGTTATAACAGTGCAGTAAATGACTGATCATGCAGTTACAATGCAGCCTCAACATTGCCAACTGTATATGGTGATATGCTGAATGTATGGAAAGATGTACCTCAGATATGGACAGATGTGTGGAAATAACTAAATGATGGGGCATCTTTGCAGATGGATGTTTGCTGAGGATGGCTCACAGGTGTGTCACAAGCGGTCCTACAATAACCTGTGTAACCGGTAAGCAATGGTTTTGGTAATTGAAGGACATAACACACAACATAGACAGCGGTCAGGGTGACAACAAAGGTAAATCACTTTACACCTGTAACAGTTAGGACCTCCTGTGTCCATATATCAGCACTGTTGCCAAAGGAAGCATCAGTAAACTTTGTAACACGTGCAATACTGTTGTAAGTCTGTCATACATATCATAAGTTAGGCAGGTGTTTGATTCACAGTACTGGCATGTGTAGTTGCGTGTGTGTCCATATATGTCACGTATGGTGGTGAATACATCTCAATTGTTACTCACTCTCCTGTACACTAATGTAGACATCTGTACAGACTGCAATGTATAAAGCAGGACATAGGCATGGGCGTGTATCTCACACATGTGAGGTATCTGTATGTGCATGACATAGGTGTATTCAATAGTGAATGCCACAGTATGTGTAAGTGTGTGTGTGTGTGTGTGTGTGTGTGTGTGTGTGTGTGTGTGTGTGTGTGTGTGTGTGTGTGTGTGTGTGCATGGCTGTCTGGTCCCTGGAGTGAGGATGTATGTTACCATACTGAACTGATAAGACCCCTCCCCCATCCAGGTGATGCAATCTACTATCCATGTTGATTTCCCTGATCTTAGGCCATACTGACTACCTGTACATGTGTATTCTCTGTGTGCATCATGTATGTGCACAGTACTGTAATGATGATTTGCACATAGGCAGGGGTCCTCACCTCAACTGTAGCAAGTGTGTGTGAGTGTGTGTTACTGTGTCGGTGAATCTGTGAGTGTGTGGGTGTGTTACTGTGTCACTGAATACATGTGTGTCAATACCTGAGTGTGTGGGTGCAGTTGTCTGTTGGCATCCTGTCATGGGAACATGTATTACTGCTTCCCAAAGAGGCATCACACTTCCCACTGGCCGCTACCCTTGTAATCATCACCTCTTACTTCACCACTCCATGTAACTGTACCTGTAATGTCACCCAGTATGGAAGTCATGTCTGTAACCACAGTAGCTTAATACACAGCTATCATGATCTTGGATCAGTAGACGTGTTTGGAACGTGGGACATTCTCACTGTTATGTGGCAGCTACACGGTGCATGCTGGTATATTCATACATACCTGTGAGTAGTCCACATTGACATATGGGACACTAACTGCAAACACTGACATCCACCAGCACGTGCAATTAGACCTGAAGGAGGAAAGCAGAACATCATGACCAACATGCAGTTACTGTTGTTACTCAAGACACATACTGTTAACAGTACGAAAATGCATTGTACATCTGTAGTACATGTTATGTCTGCTGCCTGTCAACAGTACTCAACAATTGTAAACTACACTTATCTTCCTAGTCTGTTCACCCTGTGCATCAGACCATATGAGCATGTCCCTGCACCGATGGTGTGGATGTCAGGGATGCGGCACAGGCATAATCATATGCACAGGGTGATAATGTTTGCCAGAGGTCTAGGCTGCACCACTGGATGATATCATGTGTGTGGGTTAGGGCCTTTGATCTAATTGGGCATGTGTGGATGTTATGCATTTGTGTGTTGCTGTGCCCTACATATGTTTCCAGTGCATGCGTGTATGTATGTACACAGTTCTGGCATGTGTCTGGCCTACACAGGGGTATTATTGACAGCTGCTCACTGTACAGGCCAGGTTTTACAGTTCACAGTGTCCGGCCATTGGCATGTGACCTGTGCCTGCCAGGGGTTGCACAGGCACTACCAGGCAGAGGTGCAGATAGGGTACTGTCAGATGACAGTTGTCCACTGTAACCGTGTCCCTGTTGGGACCATCCAGGGCCATCTGCACGTGGCCTGCTGTGTCGTGGTGTGGACAGCACAGCACCAGCTGCACTGCTGCTGCTACCGCCACTATGGGAGTGGACATGTCAGGTAGCTTGTTCATGTAGCTCTGAAACAGGTGATGTAGCAGGCCTACATCCATATGCCTGACGCCTCACTCCTACCAGATGTTCCAACACAGACAGCTCATGCTCGTGGATTGTCATGCTATGGTCAAGGACTCTAATCATGTCACCCAACTGTCTATCCAAAGCTTCAGCAATCTGCTGTTGAGCATTTACCATTGCCTGGATGTTGTTGTTTAAAGAACGGACAGCAGCCCTCTGAAGCCTCTGATCTTCTCTGTTGTGCCATTCAGCACGTGCCTGTGTCTCCATTACATCCTGAAACATGCATCTGGTGACACCAGCTGCTGTACTCTGTCTTGCAGGGGCATGTTGGCCAGAGGTCCTCCTATGAGCAGCACTAGCCACGTGCCTGTGTGGGGCATCACCAGTCAGTTGACTGACACCATGGTGTGCAGGCACACCTTCCATAGCCTCCACACTTTCCTGTTCCAAGCTACCACACACCAACTGTCCTTCCTCTATGGCCACTGATGATGGGGTATGTGTAGGAATGGAATCTGTGCGTGGGGATGAGAGGGATATAGATGGAATGGCAACCAATGGCACAGATTCAGCCCCTGGCAACCCTGCCTGTGCCTCAATCATATGTTCATCATCTCTGCTAGAGTCTGTGGGGACACTAACATCAGATGGACCACAGGAGAGCAATGCACCTACATCACCTCTGAGGGGCATACAAGAACTGTACATTACAATCTATACAATAGACTCAGACACACACAGACACACAGACACACAGACAGACACGCTATGGCACCAAACATGCATGTGATATGACAAAAGGCATGCAACATGCATGTGATACGGAAGATGGCATGCAGTGCAGACAATAATAGTGGTAGTTATCATACATCCCTGGGTTGCAAACAACAGCATGAATGTGTCATAGCAGAAGGCATGCAAATTACACAATCATAGTAGTAGTTAGCATACATTCCTGTGTTACACCATGTAGACCAGCACATGTTAACAGTACACCTGCCTGATGTGTGGCATATGACCTTGACAATCACATGTAGTATGACATGTGATCTGCTGACGTGTGCAATGACATGCATACATGTTTAACACAATGGTGCCCTGTCAAATATACAGTGGGGTAATGGTGTCCCAATGCAGTGTTGTCTGTCTGCCCTACAGATATACTGACCATTTAGCTGATGTGCATGGCCATTGCATGGAATCATGAACCGTCTCTATTGCTATACAGTATGAGTTACAGACACAGTTCATAGCCATGACTGTATTCAGATACAATACATATATACTGTGGAATGTGACCCACGTCACTGAGGTGTACACATACTATACCATGATGTGGAATGTGTGACACAGGTCACTGAAGGGTATACGGATGACACCCCTGCACACCTGCAACCATATTGCTTCTGCCTGGCACCTATGGCCAGACATGGCAAACTCGTCGGTACACCATGTCCCACATGACATCTGTGTACCACACACACACACACACACACACACACACACACACACACACACACACACACACACACACACACAAGGAGTAAGGATGACATTGATGTCCAACACCAGCAAGGGGAATGTACTGTATCTGTGGCCTGATGTGAATACTGTACAGGTGACTGCTGTCATGTCGTGACACACTCAAGATGTTCAACACATCTTATGTTGTGGATTGATGTCACGCCTACACAAGATGGGCACAGGCCTGTAGGATGTCTAATGTTCCACATCTGCAATATAACCATTACACAAAGGCCATATTTGGACCATGTGCAGCCATTGTACGACAGGGTGTACACACAAGCACATTATGTCTACTGTGTGTGTTGCTTCATGTCTCTGGACATCCTCCATGTTCATGTGTGCACATGTGTTGGCCAAATTATTGTGACAGGCATCTATTTCACATGTCTGTGTTGTCCCATATGACATACACCCACAGATGTCATATGCTCCACTGATGACAGGGTTATGCAGACAAAGGGTGGTATGTTTGGTATGTGGGATATGTTTTTTATGATAGTCAGGCAGTGTTGCAGCCAGTCCACTAGATGCCATGGACATGTCAAGATAGCACATCACATTGTGTGACATTCATAGCAGGGCTATGATCCACACCAGTGAAACCTGTGGGCTGGCCATACTCCAGCTCACTGTATAGTACTGTTTCTATTCCCCACATGTGTAGTTCTGATCTGTTGTACATGTCCCTACAGTGAACAGCACCTCCACCATTGTATGCACAGCTGTCCACACATCTGGCAATGACAGTTTGTGAGGATTCATGTCAGTGATTCACATAGTTTGCAAGTGTTGGACATGGGTATCCATTGTGATGCATTGCAGGTCTGACCTGTATATTGTGACAGGACCTTACATTATGTGTACATGTGGTAAATGGCCGCATGGCAGATAGATCTGTGCATTACAATGCCTGATAAATAATAACAGTCTCACCTGCAATGGGATGCTGTTGCAGCGGAATGCCAGAGGTACCTAAATAGGAGAAACACAGCAGTATGAGCATTATCCACACCTGTATGATAGCTACAGGGTGCAATGTGCATGTTAACACATACACCAGTACATTAGACTATACTATGGTGTATGCCATTATGTCTACTGTGTGTGTTGCTTCATGTCTCTGGACATCCTCCATGTTCATGTGTGCACATGTGTTGGCCAAATTATTGTGACAGGCATCTATTTCACATGTCTGTGTTGTCCCATATGACATACACCCACAGATGTCATATGCTCATGTGTGTATACATGCCTTGCATATGATGTTACATTACATATTTACAGTGACACATGCAACTATATGGAATATAGATGTTATAGGTGCAGTAGTGACTTACCAAGCAACTCCAGGCACCATGGTTGAGAGACACCCACCACCACAATATCGGCTAAGGCTTGTTGATGTTGTTCTGTAGGTGTCCCCAGGTTGGCCAGTAGCTCCTCGGTATGTGTGAATGGGGGCTGGGTTGGTGGTCCACCACCTTTTGCACCTTGTTCCCTGGCGATTGCATTTGCACGCAGTTTCGCCTGTCTAATGAGGTCTGTACAGTGCCTGTACACCTGCTGGTATGTGTGGTTGTGGCCACCCACATCATTTAACCCTCCTGCGAAGTTCCATCCACAGGGCATCCCAATGCTGTGCATCCTGTGGCACAATGCTGAACAAGATATCATGATTGTCATGTAGGTATGGGAGGAGGGCCTCATCCTCCAAGCGGGTATAAGGGGGTAGCCTTGCACATGGTATACCTGGAAGACATAATTATGGAGACAGGTCACAGTAACTCACAGAGACATACAGAGCTACAGCTGAACATACATGTGTATTGCATTTATTATGATTAAATAGTTGTCTTTGCAAATCTACATGACACTGACACCACTGACATGTTTGTGTCACACACATGTGACACTCAGTGGTGAGTGGATATTATCACCATATATGTGTGTGTGTCACCTGATTACATTGCTCATACTCCATGTGGATGCTGTCTTGATGTGGGCATGTCTGTTTGCCTGTACTGGTGTTCCTACCTATCAGCACATGACTTGATGTGTCCACATTAATGCAGTTGACCTTGATGCTGTGTATATATTACATATAAAGACTTACACTGCCTTAACAGACATGACCTGCGACCCTGCAGACTTGCTCATGGAAGTTTTAAATGTATGTGTTCTGTCATATACATCTACATGGCACTGTACAGCAATTCAACATCCTGCCATGTATCGCCTGTGTTGCACATGTGATACACATGGGACACTGGCTAGCCAGATGGCATTTGCAGGTATGGATATCAACTATAGCAAGTACAGTCAAAGTCAACTAGTAGGCTATATGCCCTGGGCCATGTATGAATCTAGGATGAAAGGTTACCTAGCTGTAGCTGACAGGTGGGTCTCTGGGGCCAGGTGGAGCAGTGCCACATGACTGATCCACAGGGTTAATGATACATTTACCATGCTGTCATCACACCATGTCTGAGAGGGGGGCGATGTGCAACTTTGCTGGACAGGAATGCATAGTATAGCAGGACTATGTAAAATGTATGGGACAAGGATCTGTCGAGCATGTGGTGATCCTAGTACTAGGAAGGTGGATGTCCATGAAGTATGTGTTTGAGATCAGGATGTGTACATGTAGCATACCCAGCATCACTGGGTTGGACATGGATTTATTCAGGGTATGCATCATGCTACATAGTGGAGATGGGGAATTGGAAGGCTGGTGTAGGCCATCTGAACATGGCCAATACCCCTTAAAGGAAATATGTGATCTGATATGGGTCACTTGAGAGTTGTGTATGGCTGGACCATGATCTCTATATTCATGGATGGCACCCTGTCATGATTAGGGTTGCCACATATGACTACCTGACATATGTGGTGACATAACTATCACAGGAAAGACAACTGCCCAGTTGCATCCTTACACACAGTGTCCATTATGTTGACTGCTGCCTAGGTGGTAGTTCATGGGTACAGGGTTATTAACATAGGGGTGACAATGCAATATGTAGCTCTCAGATTGTGGCCATATGTCACACACACCTCACCCACAAAGCCTCTTCTGTATGTTGTCCACAACACTCTGAGTTGGCTATTGCTCCTAGGTCATAGTCATTCGCATACTTCAATAGGCAGATGCCTTCTGTTAGTCTGTGGGGTATGGAATACAATGAGGGGAAGTACAATTAATTAACCCTGTCTTACTGTAGCTGGCCCTGGTGTGATGTGCATGTATTATTCAGACACCTTCTGTAGTTTTGGTTCTGCCAGCAGTCCCGTTACAAAACACTCCTGAGACATAGGAATGTACATTTAGTATACCGAGTGTAGGTGGAACACAGTATGAGTGAAGATGTCCTATGACCTGGCAAGGTTATGATATGCAGTGTAAAAATCAACCTTACTGTCATCTACATCTGTACTGCTGACATCAAATAATTTGATCAAGGTTCATGGCCTTTCAGATCAGACTCAGCAGGGTAGTAGTGCAGTACTTCCCATTATCAGAGGTGTCTCCCCCTTTGTGGATTGTGATACCTGTTGGTGTGCACCATTCAGTGTGTACACAGCCTGACATGAAGCTATGTTTTGCATGATGTGTATGTGGAGAGCAACTTGTTTTGCCATATGTGTATGATACAACCTGGGATGTGGACAGGCCCCATGCAGCCTAAGTGCAGCTTGTACCTGCATAGTTGTGGGTACAGGGGCTCTGTGGTGTACATGGATATATGATTGTGTACCTGTTGGGAGGGTAGTGTGTTTATGTTATCCAAGACCCTATCTGGATTGCTTATTAATGCTCAGCACTTGTTCAGAACTTGTAAGCACTACGTAAGCTACTAATTACTATAGCACTCAATCTTCCTCATTACCTAGAGGTAAACAGGTTTTGTACCCACTTCTCTCACTTACTTAGAGTAAAATAGCTCTTGTACTCACTTTCTTCACTTATCTGGGGGAAATTAGTTTTATATTCAGGCATGTCCAAGGGTCAGCTGCCAGTGTTCTCTCCTGTCTATCTGATGAATCTGGACATCTTGAAGCAATGTAGACATTGCCTCATGTACACAGACAGCCCTCTCTGCTTACCACCCAACACTACAATCTGTTTGAGATGCACTTATCTAGCCAAACTGGAGGTAAAGCTCTGTCCAACCAAGACTGACCCTGACAGTCATGTGGAGAAGGTAAACATTCACAGCACACCACACTCATCACATAATCTCACTGAATCTACCCCACCATTAACTGGGAAAACTACTCATGTACCAACTCATTAGCTCAATGCTTTCTGGAATTCATAAACACCAATGCCCTGGATCAACTTAACCACACACCAACCAGGGGTAACATTATCCTACACCTAGGCATTACCAACATAAGTGACCGATGTTCCACACCTGAAGTCAACTCTTTGTTGGCCTGATCCGACCATAAGCTGAACACCCTTGATATCCACATCCCACCCCCAACCCCCATTAAGGGAACCACAGTATAATATGTCAACAAAGCCAACTTCATGCTTCTTAAGACAGATGTGGTGAACTCCATGACACCCATGCAGATGGACATTACTGTTAAAACTGCTGAATCCTACGCAAATGCACTCTATAAGCACGTACACGAGTGCATGGATTGTGCTATACCAAATAGAACTAAGACGCTATACTCCTAATTAAGAAAGCCAATCTGGTTGTCCACTGCCATAAACAAACTGTACAACACAAGAACTGTTGCAAAAGAGAGTACAATCCCATGTGTGGAGGAGCTCCCTGGTCAGCCTCAGTAAGAAGGTGAGATCCCTTATAAGATCCTCCAAAGCTAGCTACGGAAACAAAACTGCCACTAATTCCAGCAACAACCACAAAGCATTCTATAGCTATGTCAAATATCTCAATGTCAACACCCAGATATGCTCTGAGTTACAGCACAAAGGCACGAACATTATAGAACCAACTGATATTGCCAACATCCTGGCAGATAGGTTCAGTGCTACCTTTCCCCCCTCTCACCCCCTAATGGGCACATATCTATACAGAAAGAGTGCAGAGTCCCTGTAATAACAACTACACAGGTAAAAGCTGCACACTCTAAAGCCAATATCACAGCATCCATGGGACCAGACAACATCCCAGGCTGCATTTTACATGAACTTCAGAATGTACTGACTCCCCACCTACGCACCATGTTCAATAATAGCCTCGCATCGGGCTTTGTGCCTCCTGAATGGCACACAGCAACAGTTATCCCACTCCACAAAGGTGGTGCCACAATGGACCATGGGACCTATTGCCCTATAGGCCTGACTAGCCTGGTCTCCAAGTCTATGGAGCACATCATTATGGATCTCAGTCACAGAGACATCGGGTACCTCCAAACCCTTGACCCCTCCTAATTTGGCTTTGTTAAGGGCAGACCATGCCTCCTAAAACTAGTGGACTTCTTAGAGACAGTTACCAAGGCATTAGATGAGGGTAAGGAGGTCCATACAGCCTACCTTGATCTCTGAAAGGCTTTCAACACCATTCCCCATTCTGGTTTTATCGACATACCCATCTATCTGAACATTAACTCCTATGTCATGTGATGGTTTGCAAAGTGGCTCATGGACAGAACTCACATAGTGGGAGTTGCATATCCTAGGTCCGACTGTATACCAGTTGCAAGTGGCATCCACCAGGGCTCAGTCCTATGACCCCTCATGTTCAGTATGTAATTCTCTGATGTACAGGCAAGCACAGGCAGACTTTGGCTGAAAAGCTTTGCAGACAACTGCAAACTAGGGGCCATAATTGTTTCCCCAGCTGATACAGACACCCTCCAGAAGGGTCACACTGAGATGGATACCTGGTGTCAATATCATGGGTTCAAGCTGAATGCCAAAAAGTGCATAGTCATCCCCTTTGGATATAACTAATTACCCGCGGACTACCACATAGGTGCTAGTCCCCTACATGCAGAAAAGGTAATAAGGGATCTGAGAAACCCAGTAGATAGCAATCTTTCCTTCAATACCCATAATGATAAGGTGGTTAGAATATCCTTTTACGTGCCCACCCCCAATCTCTAATGGGTTTGCATCTAGAACAAAGGAGGCCATTGTGCCTCTCTACTCATGACTTATTAGACCCATTAAAGGATACAACACCCCATTTGGGATATACCTTACAAGACAACTGCAACAGCTTGGAAGACCACAACAGTACCACACCAAGAGGTTACTGACCTCAAACAGATGACCTATGCATCCCAACCTAAGAAACTCCAGCTGTACTCAGTTGCATACCACATACTCACAGGTGATCTCTGCTTGACATATAAGGCCCATGCCCAACCCAGTATTGCTGGATATGCTCCACCTAAACGGATGCCCCTGAGAGCCACATGTTCTAGGGATATACACCTAACCACAACGATGACTAGGACATGCTGGATGGATAGATTCCTGACCCGGAGACTACCCATGCTTTGGAACATGATTCCAATGTACATCAGGCAGGGCCCCTCACTAGCACTCTTCATGAGAAACCTTGACTGGTGGATGGGAGACAGACATGTACCCCGGGATCACTGCAGTGGCACTGCTGGACAGAGGCACAGGGAACTAATGGCTCTGCCATTCAGAGGCACAGGGAACTAACCTAAGGGGGTGTTCTAAGCCAACACACTCTAGCTAGGCTTATAAATACCCTTGGGCAGACCACCTAGTACCTTCCTTTGCACTTATTACATGTCTTATGTGCATGGATAGTTAACTAGCTCTTCCATTTTACTTTGCTATCATGCTGATAAACTGTCGGGTGACTACAAGCCATATGTATCCTGTTAGTGTGTATTGTCAATGCCAATAGACATAAGTAATGTTTGCCTAACATAACATTAATGCTATGTAACTTGTAATACATTTCTGCCTACAATACTGTACATTATAAAGTTATTGGCACAATATGCCACAATGCAAATCATAACTGCACAGTGGGCCAACCTTTGACATGTTATTCTCAGTAATACACCCATACATATTCCTACTGTTACAATATATCAATATATACTATACCCTGTTATAGCACATACTTGTTGGACCAGCCCTGCCACTGACAGCAGCTGGTGAGGAATATTTGGGTTCAAAGCCCTTATATAGCATTCCTTGTGGTGTATGCAGTGTTTGACTTATGACCTACAGCAGTACACACATAAATACTACAAGCATTACTATGCTCAATAATACATCACTACAAGATAACTGTTTCCACTATATGGATTGCGTGCACTTTAAATATTACAGAACAGGTACTACATACACAGACATACTGAGTGTTCTACATACCTTGTTAGTAACCCGAGTTGTCGTTGACTATTAATTCAATCATTTTCAGTTTGTGTTTCAATCTTCTTTGTAATGTTCTGCTGGTATATACAGATGGTTTGAATGTGTGATAAGCCATCCTTTTATAGTTACATATCAGTAACATGTGCTATCCTGAACACCAGTTGGTGTTCCAAAGTAGTTAATTAGATGCACATCAGCTGTGCAGCTACTCCATTAGCCAATACCATGGCAACAGTGGTGTATAATTGAGCACTCCACTTGGGCGTTGTCCGTTTGCCTTACTTTTGAGGAAGATGGCCTGGATGTGTTGTTTGTGATGTATTTCAACAGCTATATGGAGACAGACAGAGATATATTAGCTTCATGACTCCCATGGATTGTGTGTAATGGCTAGAAGATGTTGTTCTACATGTGAGTACAGCTGTTAAATTTCAGAACATTGCTACTTATCCAGAGTTTGTTTGTACCTGATACTTCTGCAGATGTTTCAGTCTGGCAAGGATGTTTGGGCAGCTCAAGGCTGTATGGCTATGCATGAACTGTTAGGTGGTTTACAGTGGGCTCACCAGACATCCTTGGTTTGGTGTACATGTGTATCATACTGTGCTGTTAAGCAGTAACTGGTAACACTTCCCGGTGTACACACAACCCTCTGAAATGAGATTAGTGCAAACAAACCCTGTAACATCATCAGCTGTTCCATTGTATGTTAAGGCTTCTGCAGATGTCGTACAGTGAGTGAATGATTTGTGATGTTATTATAGTTGTATTGTAATTTGTTTGGGTGTGGGAGTGATGTTGGTGGGTGTACATAGCAGATGCAGGTGTGTAGGAATTGCTTTTATACATAATCGATATGTGTGTGAGGGTTCCTTCCCTATTTGAACACCTATCTTTTAGTGGACTAATACTATGGTAATTGCAGGCTGATTCATCAAGGCACTGTTAACTGGTTCCGCTATAGCACGCAGGTGATGTTAGTCCTTGAATCCTTTTGGCAATACATCGGACTGTAATAAAGTGTTGCTACATGAAAGCTGTGTATTTCTGTCATAGGTATTTGCAGTCATTGGAGTTGTGTTGGTGACTGACCCTCTTACTAGGGTTGCCACCTTTTCAAATGGCCATAGTGGGACATTTTCGGGACACACATCAGATTTTACAGGCCAACACAAACCCAGGGTCAGTACAAGGGATAAAACTTTCCTTTTTTGTCTAAATATAAGCTTATTCTTGTAGCAGTTTAGTTGCTTATCCTGTTTCTTGTAACATGTAGGTATTTTAGATACAGAAAGAACTACTGTATGCAACTATTACATTACATATGGGACATAATTATGTCCTACAATCTCAAGACATTTGCCACGTTTAACATTTTTGGTCAGGACACAACCGCCTAATGAGGGACTGTCCCTCACAAAGTGGGACAGGTGGTAACCCTATCATTGCCTCATGTCCATAGCACATATTTGTAATAGTGTATAGGCATATACTTTCCATATCCTTTGTTCATAAAGTTTGGTCGTGGCAGAATGTGTGATAGCTATGATCCATGTTATACTCATATATGAACACATCAACTGCTGTATATGGGATACCTACGAAATCCCGAAAACACACAATTCCGACGCCCACAGTACCGGGCCCAGACTCCCATACCCCACATTACCGACAGCGACAGTAACTCGCGAAAATAACATAAACATGGAACAAATGCATGCACACACAGACACACTGCTACCCACCACAACCAAACAAACCATCCTACACTATGTATGAGCAGGTGGGCAAGGCCCCCTACACCCTCATGTGGGTGTCTGTGCCCCCCATACCCCCCACTTTAATATTCTACCTCCTAGATTGCACAAACAGATGGACAAAGCAAATCCACACCCACACATTACAATCCCCTAGGAGCACACACCACACTCAGAACACACACTTACACACACTACAGCCCACAGAAACACACTTACACACAGTAACCTACCTGAACCGCAACACCAGAAGCACTGACTAAATGTCCCTTAACATCAGGATTTTAAACCTCGTGCTTCTGGTGTTTCGGTACTGTGGTCTTTCAGACTTTAAGCCTTGTGATTACAAGTGTCGGTATGTCAAGCAGTCGGTATGTGGTAGGTATCCCATTTATATGTACCTCCATGGTTATGTAGATGTTGTTAACCTATCTATATATCTACATATATATGTATATCCCCATATATCAACATATATCTCTCTCCATTCCTCTCTCTCTCTCTCTCTCTCTATATAATTATATATAGATATATATATAGATATATATATATATATATATATATATATATATATATATATATATATATATATATATATATATATATATATATATATATATATATATATATATATATATATATATATATATATATATATATATATATATATATATATATATATATATATATATATATATATATATATATATATAGCATACACCTTTCATTGGGTACATGCTGGTTTGTCCTATTTCCACACATTCCTACCTTTTGTGTTTTAACCTGTCAGTATACACAACTGCCATTAGTACATCAGGTAGCTTAGTGGTAGGTTATTGTGAAGATTGTGTACATAGTTGCGTGTTCTATTTCTGGCAGTGGTAATTTTACCTCTCAGTGCAGGCACTGGTAGTGCAAGGGTGATTAACGCACATTTCAGCGGTTGTGTGTTCCAAATGTTTATTATTCTGTGGAATACTACCTATATATGAAAGCTGTGGTTAAGGTATACTATGTAACATGTAAATCATCTATGAGGATTCCTGTCACGGGTACTCCCCCATTATTTGGAACTAAATCCCTGATTACGTTATACAAAATCCCTCCCTAACACTCCAGGGAATCCTTGCAGAGTGGGTGGGGAACAGTGGATGCACATAAAAGAAAACCGAACAGGTAGAAAAACGCTCACTTTATTATTTTCTACCTGTTTGGTTTTCTTTTATGTCATTTAAAAGTACAAGGATCGGTAGAAGTTAACTAAGTTTGAACTTTTCTTGCTTGAACAGTGGATACACCCCACAATTCCACAATTGGCTCTGCTCCACAGAGGGACATTTAGTTAATCAATGGGGTGGTGACAGAAAACACTTTTTGGCTTGCTTATGAGTGGCCTCGGGCAGTTAGGCATGTACCTACCTATGTATGTATGAACCTATGCATACAGTATGGACACATGCTGATAGCTTAATTTACTGTTCAGGTATTAACTTACCTCATGCCAGTGGTAGTTGTGTGTACAATAGCTGAGGGCTACCTATGTAGGATGCACAGAGTAGACCACCTATACATGACAATTTACAGGTGTTCGTGTGTGTATGTGTGTATGTCATCCATGTTTGCTGTGTGTGCAGGTGGAGAAGGGTGTCAGTCCATAAGCGCCTACACTGTCAGTGTGTGTGCTATACATTCCCTCTTTGCCAAGGCATGGACATACTGGGCATGCCTCCATCTGCCTACTGAGGCTGACACAGGGTGTTTGTGGTCTTGTTTGTGGTCTGAGTCTCTCTGTGCCTGTGGGGCCCTTGGTAATGGTGATGGGCTGTGAGGGCCTTCAACATTCTGTCCCTGCTGCAGCTGTTTCCACAGGACCATATTGTGTAGCATGGCACATACTATGAAGATGTGGACACACGTGCCTGGAGAGTACTGCAAGGCTCCACCAGATATGTCCAAGCAAGGGAACCGTGATTTCAGCATCCCAAACATGAGCTTTATGATGATTCTGGTTTCTGCGTGTGCCTCATTATGGCATTCTTGTGTGGCTGTGTGTGCATTTCTGATGGGAGTCATCATCCATGGTTCCAGTGCATAGCCAGCATCCCCCACCAGGTGGCCATATGGGATGTACCCCCTAGCAAATACCTGATACAGCTATGAGGCATGCCAGATGTGGGAGTCCTGATAGCTTTCAGGGCTGCCAGCACACACATCCATGATAATGCCCTGGGCATTGCACACAACCTGGCAGTTGATGGAGGGGTATTCCTTGCGGTTAATGTAGCATCTACCCTGCTCACTAGGTGGTGTCTTGATGTGAATGTGCATGCAGTCTATTGCACCCAGTACCTCCGGGTAGTCTGCCACATGGTGAAAGACATGCATATTGCTGGCCAACTCCTCCTGCATTCGGGGGAAGTATATGTGCTCATTGGCATGAGGTAACATGGTATCCAGGAACTGATGGAGTACCCTGAATGCTGATGCCTGTGAGATCCTCATGATATCCCCAGTTGGCCTTTGAAAGGTATCTGTGGCTAGTATTCTCAAGCTTACACATACCTTTGTGTAAACTGGGATGCGTTCCCCTGTGTTATTTCTGGCTCTGAGTCATGGCCGGCACAGCTCAACAAGTTGCTGTATGGTGTCCCTGTTCACCCTGTAATGCTTTACTATCTCCAGTTCATGTAGCCCCTGGTAGGTTACCCTGGGTCTGAACACTCTTCTCCTCCTCTGGTGCCTGAGATGGTTGTCAGCATCATCCTCCACACCACCGTCAGTCTCCAACACATGCTGGTGAATCAAAGCTATGGCAGCCCCTAACATGTACATATTAAAAGCTCCCCATCTGTATACACCAATGATGCAGAGTGTCTGGGAATATGCAAGAGTGTGTGTGGGGCTTTCACACCTTATACTATTGTGCAATGGATGATGCTGGTGTAATTGGGTGTGTATGTGCAATTCCAGCTGCAGGGTATCTTAATTATGGGTTTTACAGCAGGTACTGCTATTGGTGGGCCTTTGGTGTTGACTTACGCTTGGCTGCCGTGATTCATCTATTGCCCTTTACTTCACTTTTCAACCCAATTCCCCTTCCATTGTCAGGCATGCATCCAGCTGCCTGCTTTCTTGTTTTGTATTTTCACAACCCAGGATTGTGTTGTGAAATGTGTTATGTAGCTGATCTACTGCAAGTTTGCTTTGTTCTGCTGTAACAGTTCTCTTTTCTTTGCAGTACGGCACCTCTCCTTTCCTGTTCTGTAGGTAGCTGCTAGCAGACTTGTTAGCTGTTGTCAAGGCCCACTGTGAATTTCTAGGTGTTAATTACTTATTTGTACTCCAATTACCATGCTGCAGCATTTCCTTATTGTCTTCCAGTATCCTGCAGCATTTCCTTTTTGTCTTCCAGTATCCTTCCTGTTTCAGCTATGGTGCGCACTGCACACAGCCATTTACCAGGTTTCAAGTGCGTTTTCATCCACGTTCACATGCACTTTTGGTTACCTTGTGTGCTCTCAGCTAAGCAAAGCTATGGCTACTTCCACACCCCTATCCTGCGGCTTTGCTTAGCAACAGGCAACCCGGATTAGCAATGCTCCAATGTGCTTACAGCTACGGTGGAGCACCCCTCTCTTGATGTCATGTTTACCTCCAGGCCACACCTCGGTGTTGTACCGCTACACTGTGTGGTACATCCTTACGCTAGTGGGGAGTTTGTGATTCAGTTTTACTTAACTCATTTGCATGGCATTGACTGCTAATTCCTAGGTACCATGCAGAACACTGTCACAGACTCTTAGCAACCCTTGCTCCATGGTTGTGGTGTAGCATGTGTACCATTGACTATTATGGGGAATTCATGAATTGTGTTACATTGCAGTTTTATGACATCTAAATATATTTTCATTGTGATCCCGTTTGCGTACCAATGCACTGCGATTTTACTTTGCATTAGTGTGGCCATGACATTAAATGTTATTTTTTACGTGTTGTGCATGGTTTTTTTATGCCGTTGGCTATATATTTAGCCATTGGCATATATTAACATTATAATATGTAAATTTGGTCTGCTTTCATGGCTCCGATTTTATGTTTGAAAAAATGTAAACTGTTTTTTTGGTTTACATTTCTTCATGCTTACGCTATGCCTGCACCACTTCATGAATCGCTATATACCTTCATTTGCATGCTACATTGCTGCACATGGAGTAATTAGCATATATGTGCCGGGAGCTGAGTAGCTCTGGCTTATGCTGGTAGTGTACATGGAAACAGCTCGTACCTGACTCGCTTGGCAGCCATATTTGGTGTTAGATCGCTGACGCTACTCTGGTGCCTGGCGCAAGCTTTATGAATCCCGGGGATACAGTATGCCTATTTTGTTTGGCATCACAGATTGATACACATCTTTCAATTATTTTTCCTGGCATGTGTTTGAGTCTGTTGAGATGCAAATGTTGAGTATGTCACTGATTGTTCAGAGGCATTTATTAATTTCCACATAAGAATGCACTGTATTGCATGTCTCCAGAGTGATGTATTATTAAAGTTGTTTTCTTCACACTCTACAGCTTTTTTGGAGCTGAGAACTTACAAAACACATCTTTCTGTATGGCATGATGACAGATCCTTATAAAGTGTGATTTGGCCTGTGTTCATACACTTTCTTGTCTGTTTTGTGTTGTTTGCATGTTGTTATGGCAACGTTCATTGCAATGTCTTGTGAGCATGCCCAGTATAATCCTGTATTAGATACACTCCATTTACAAATGGAGACCTTGAACTACTGCAGTGTCATCAGGTCTGTGTTGCCAGTTGTCACTTGTATATTTTGATTGCTATTGTATTATTGTTTATTATGCACATATATATAAAACACATGCTTGTAATATGGCGTGTCAATGTAATATACCCCCTAATTATGGTTGTCCAATGGCAAGAAATGTTAAAACATGCCATTTTCTACTGTGTGTGACACAGCTGCTGTATGGCTTATGCCTTGTTTATGCAGGATAAAGTGGAAGATAGAGAAATACAGTCAGTTGTCACACACACATTGCCTATATATACATGTTATATTCAATTACTGCTCTGAATGTGAATGGCTCCTAATGTGTCCGCTGCCCTTGCTTACTGTTATCTCAGTTAGGTATGTTATTGACCTTGATATCTCATTTACTCACCTTTCCTGCAATGTTGCATTGTGTCCCTCTCATTTCCATTGTTAGCATATCCGTTCTTAAGTTATGTACAGAGGTAAACAATTGGAAACATGATTATTTATTATTGCCATCAATACGGATGTCTTTCTGTCGAAAATGTTTCTTTGTGATGTCATCACATTTGAATGCATTGAGTGCATTTTTTCCAGTTATCCTCCCCTCATACTTATCCCTGTACTATTAATATTATATTCTGTGTAAATTATCCCAGTTTCTCATCGCCTGCATCTACATGATTAGAAGTCACTTGCCCTCACTCCGTATAAGCTGTCTGCGCCTACTTACATAATATGTTTGCATATAGGAAGTTTTGTTTACATTGTGTGCTTGTGCTCCCACCACTGTTTCATGATCACCAACATTGTTGCTGTCCATGAAATTGTGCTCAGAAACATGTATGCACGATGCACAGCATACATATTCATTGAGCTCTGCTACTTGCCCTGCTAATGTGCTATAATTGTATAGGCTTTGTTTGAAGCCTACACGATTGTTAATAAATCCCCGGGTGTGTTGTTTAAATATGGGTATCTTTATGGACTATGGGTGATATGGTGTATCCATGTAAGCATTATCATTTTATGTTTACATGTTACCCAGGCTTGCCGCCTGAGCACATCCAGGAGTTAGGCAGATATTGTTTTAAGCTGGTTTTGAAAGATTTTATTTTCTCTGTTTAAGGACAGGTGGTAAACTATTCCAGAGTTTATAGACAATGTTGGAGTATAAGGTATTTCTAGCAGAGTTGTTTGATTTAGAAGTGACCAGTAGAAGTTTTTCAGTGGAATGTAACTACCTAGGTGGGTAATTGTGCGGATGGGGATGCTTTAATGCAGTTTTCCTGTTTCTAGATAAGTGTTGGCTGATAGTAGTTGAGTATAGGGGAAGTAGTTTGAGAGATGAAACCAATGCAGTTGCTTTATGGCAAGGCAGTGGTGGGACCAGAAAGGGGCACTGTTTTTCTGGCTTATTGTAGCATGCTTACATTTTTTTTAATAATATGTAGATTTGCAAGTACTGGGGAGTCATATAGTATTGCAGGAAGGAGGTAGGATGTAGCAATAGTTTTCCTGGCAGTGTTTGAAACACATGACTTGGACCAGTACAGATGAGTTTTTTGGATGACTTAAAGTACATGTTGGTCTAATTTCAGATTGTAATCTATGGTGTCTCAAAATAGTTTTGTGTTACTTACTATTTCAATAGTTGCACTGCTGCCTAAATAAATGATAAAGAAGCTCTTCTGAATGGTGAGCTGCTTAGTTTACTCGTTTTGTGATTTCAGTGGAGATTGGACCTATCTAATCATGTTTCAATAGCTGTAAAAGACACTTGGATAATTTGTTGGAGTTTGGAAAGAGTGTGTGCTGAGCAGACAGGAGAGGCATCAGCTACCTGCTGCACTGTTATAGCATGAGAAGATGCTGTTCTGAGCTTGTTTATAAACATATTAAAAAGCAGAGGTCCAAGAACAGAGCCTTGTTGTACCCACATGGGAAATGGAAGGAAGGGTGAAAACACATGCTACAATTTTACAGCCTATTGTCTGTTGGGAAAATATCCATGAAACCAGGGTATGGAAGTTCTGGATAACCCCAAGCAGGATGGTTTGCTTAGACATTTGGGATGAGAAACTCTGTTGAAAGTTTTAGTTAGGTCAAAAAAGAGAGTAGACCAAGACAGCAACATTTTATTTTAATAATGTTGGTGCATTTTAGAGGGCAGTTGCTGTACTGTGTTCATGTCTAAAGCCATGTTGAATGAATGAATGAATGAATGAAAGAATGAATGAATGAATACTTACATACATAAATACATACATAAATGAATAAATAAATAAAGCCATCAAAAACTTTCACAGTACAGCTCAAATTGTTCTTGAATATGTTACAGTAAATATCATGCATAAAATGACATCTGTTACTACATTAACTTTGAAACAGTTCCCCGCATTGTTTGGCTTCGGTGTTTCTTTTATCCCTAACTTCCTGCCTTCATTCATTATTCTTTCAGTCCACAGCAATGCTACCTGAAAAGAGACTGCCAATTCTTTTCCTTCACTTTCTGTTATTAAATTTAGTTCCCATCACACCACTGTATCATTCAGCTATTAATGCTCGATCAAATGACCCTTGATTCATGCCGTTTTTTATAATGAGTGATGAATGACGACATTATGGCTAGTCAGTGACAACATGGTGACTTTATCTTTCACAGTACAGCCACTGTGCATTTAATTTAGCATGTAACAAGCATTATTAAAGACATGAAACAATAAAACCTTTAAATAAAGCAGTTAGAGCAGCTCTATACTTGTCTTGAGAGAAAGTACAAAATCTCTGCCCTGAATATATAGGTGCACTACCAAAATTAGTTTCAAAAAGTACTAACTTGATTCTGTACAGCAGATGGAGCAGAGACACCACTGGGAAATCAAGTTTAAGTTCAGGCATGTGCATTCTGCTGCAAAGGCCCTACAGGCTGCCATTAAAGCCTTTTCCCAGCCTACAAATCTGTCACCTTAATACCCAGTGCATGCTGCAAAAGAACTGATCCAGAAAGTACACTGATATGTGAAACAGGGTAAACAATTACCTAAGTCACCTTCTCAAAAAAAGCTTAGTTAATACTCCAGCTAACAAACTTGAAAAGTCTTATTTGACCTGTTGGAAGCTATGCAATGTATACAGACTGCATTTATTTTGTATTAACCTTCCACTGCTAGCACATGCCTAATATATGGCTTCCTAAGAAGACCATGCATGAAACTGTATGACTACAAATGAAATCTTTTTAGCACAATATTGTCTAATACATAAAAATGATATGGCTATCGTTTCCCTTTAAGCAATGCTTTGTTTTAACTCATAATCATACCTCTCACCCTCCTAGTGCAAGAAATCCGGACAAAGCCATAAATAAAAGTGGGACAAAGGCACAAAAAATAGGGACACTTTTTAAATATTGCTCTTACAAACTTCAACATTTGACAGAATAACAGATTTTACATTTGCATGAATTTTCTAAAGGGTATGAAATCTGCAACTCAAATGTCTCTCATTATTTTCTAATTTCAGTCTTTCATAATTTGTCACTAATTTGCCAGAAAACTACAATTTTATGAAAAATGGACCAAAAATATGAGGGAAAATCTAGACATTCTGAGAAAATCTGTACAGTTGAGAGGTATGACTCAGTCATAAAATTGCTGTAAAGCTGTTGGTGTGTTGTACCATATGAAATAGGAAGGGAGCTAGCAATACACTGATTTCTACTACAGACATTATACTTTGCTGTTTCTTTATGAATGCTTTTATGGACTAAACTTGTCCCTTAAAAACTGAGCTGAAATGCATTAAAAGGTGAGGTTGTGCTACTTTTTGTTTTTTTTGTGGCTACATGATCTACAAAACACGATTTATTATGGTCACATAATATGCGTCTCTAGTAAGAATTGTGATCCAGTAAATCCCTAACTAGTGCCTAGCCATGCATCTGCAGTTAGAAAATGTGACATGTACATGGATGTACACCTAAGTATTTATTTAGCAATAAATAAATACCAAAGAGCCTGTTTAACGGGCTACAAGCCTCTTTGTAATGGCTCAAGTAGCTAAACATATGTTATGAACTATTATCTAATTGCACTCGTTCTTTCCTGCAAGAATTATGGTGCACATTACAAAGTGAAAGAGATGTTTACTGCAAGTATGAGACTCATCTGAGGCCTGTATTTTTTCTGATTTACTAGTGCGCATTGCAGAGAGAAAACAGACAGTGTGGTAAGATGTTAAGTTAAGATGAAATGAAAGAAAGATAAATCAGATGACCTTGCTGTAGACTGCAACAACAAGACAAATGAAAATAAACATTATAGCTGATAATGAGCACTGTTTTGCAGGAAGTAGAGAAAAAAATGAATTGCCAGTATTTTCTTCTGAATCAAATAGGGTCAGAAAACATTTTCCCTTTAAGAAAAAAATAAAAAAAAATCATACAGATGCACTACAAAATTGTAAAGTAGCTTTGTTTCTGAATAATTTATTTCTTTAATCTGTATTTCCTTGTTTTTAAACAGGTATTGATATTCTCTGTGATGTCATTCCAGTAGACCTGTGGTCCGTAATCTTTTTATAACCTTAATGAAAAGGAAACAAAACAAAACACTTTGTAATGATACAGGCAGAAATGACTTGTGAAACATGAAAAAGCAGAGCCAGACAGAGGGCAAAAGGCTGCATATAATTGCTTGCATGAAAAATCTGCACTCTGCCTGCCAAAGTAAGGAACTCTATCTTCCTCAGTGTTTGAGGAAGGCAACTGTTTTTGATTATCTGTATGCACTACTGTAAGGATGGCTGACAATAGATGATGTCTTTGGTAATATAGAGCTGTACGTTCTAAACTCCTGACCTCATACAAACACCAGTGTCTAGGCGCCATCACATATTGTATTATCTGCCATTCTTAAAATTAATATAACTTGAAGGATGTCCACTGATCAGTGTGATTAGAAGTGGAAGTAAAATTCAATGCCTGATCATCCACTACTGCAGAAAGATTAAACTAAGCATCTCATAATCTCTTTTGTGGGATGAGGGTCAGCTGTCACTCATCTTTGTCTTACTTCTTTTACTGATGCCAATATGTCATGTTACAGAAAATGGTTAGCAATGCTTCTGTCCATCTGACCCATCCTTATTGTAACTTTAAAGAAATCATCAATTAGCAAATTATTATCCCTATGTGATAACTTTTGTTAAATTTTCAAAGATTTACAAGCTATGGGTTATGGGCTTTCTCATAACCATTTCTGTTTGGAGTTCTTTAATCTGGGATTAACCACCATGAAAACAGACTTCCCAACTTTTATTAAATTTGGATCCCATTTAAATATCAGGTAACAGTCTTAATCCCATCATTTGCTTTTCCCATGCATGCATCTTTGTAGCTATGCTCACAAGCTATGGAGTATGATGGGTTCTACACAGAAAAAAAACTCTGTCTCCCACACACACACACACACACACACACACACACACACACACACACACACACACACACACACACACACACACACACACACACACACACACCAAATGTTAAAATAAATGTCCATGACCATGCTGTTCAAAATATGTGGTATCCCACTCTTGGCAGAGTTTTTTGGTGCAGTGATGCAGCGGTTGCATTGTCACCTCACAGCAAGAGGTTCTCTGGTTCGATTCTCAGCTGGGGTGTCTTCTGTGTGGAATCTGCTTGCCCTCCCAGCATTCATGTGGATTTCCTCCGGGTGCTCCAGTCTCCTCATGTTATAAAGACACACATCTGGAGTGTTTCTTCTTGGGCCTCCACGGACAGTTGGCTTTGTTCCAAGTCAGACTTTCACAGTAAATAATATGTTAATAAATAATAAAATATGAGTAGTGTGAGGATGTGAAATTCTATTACTTGTTTGGCCTACACCACTCAATAATGGTGTCACTGCACCATCTCTTCCCATTTTTATGAATGAAAAGGCCACCTGTGGGCCATATACTCCTTAGTCAAACTACTTATAAGAATTTAGTGAATTCGTATCATGCCTAACAAAGTTATTGACTGTTTTAAATAGCTGGCCCATTCTTCTGCCAGCTTCATTATAAGTGACTATATAAAACTTGTACACTTAGACCTTTCCCAAAGTGAGTTCCATCAGTCTCTAAATATATGACCCATTGCTCTACATTGTCTGTTCCATGCACTGTAAATGGATCATGATACATTGGCATTCCCTTTCTTTAAGTCATCCAAGGGTGACAAACCTCCAAAAGGATGGCCAACTGATTGCCTGACATTTCTTAACATAACACTTTACCCACTGTCTCTTTCCCTGCCACTCTTGTATGTGATCTTGTGACTGTCTCTCTTGCTGACGCATGTGTTGGTCTCCATCAAGCCATTTGCCAGACAAAAGTTTAGAATTGACTCTTCTTCTTTACTCCTACTTTCCCATCCATATGGACCCAGATAGTTCTCATATCCTGTTCTGTCTGTCTGTCTGGATATGTAGATTTAGGTGTCTCATTATCAACATAAATTCATGTTGTCCTGCTTTATTTATTAGGCCCAGCAACAGCTGCCTAATGTACTTTTTGCCTCATTATCACAACAACTTTTTTCCTGGTACAAATAAACCATATAACAATAAATATAAATAAAGCCAAGCATATATATTATATTTGAATGTTGGCAGTATGACTGGTATAGTGAGAGAGCTAGCTGATATGATGGAGAGAAGGAAGGTTGATATATTGTGTGTGCAAGAGACCAGATGGAAGGGGAGTAAAGCCAGTTGTATAGGAGGTGGGTTTAAATTATTCTATCATGGTGTGAATGGGAGGAGAAATGGTGTAGGGGCTATCCTGAAGGAACACTATGCCAAGAGTGTTTTGGAGGTGAAAAGAGTGTCGGATAGAGTGATGTTTATGAAGCTGGAAATTGATGGTGTAATGATGAATGTTATTAGTGCATATGGTCCGCAAATTGGGTGTGCGAAGGATGAGAAAGCAAACTTTGGAGTGAGTTGGATGAAGTTGTGGTGAGTGTACCCAAGGATGAGAGATTGGTGATTGGAGCAGACTTCACTGGGCATGTTGGTGAAGGGAACAGAGGGGATGAGGAAGTGATGGGCAGGTATGGTGTTAAGGAGAGGAATGCAGAAGGTCAGTTGGTAGTGGATTTTGCAAAAAGGATGGACATGGCTGTGGTGAATACATTTTTTAAGAAGAGGGAGGAGCATAGGGTGATGTACAAGAGTGGAGGAAGATGCACACAGGTGGACTATAGCCTATGCAGGAGGGCCAGTCTGAAAGAAATCGGAGACTGTAAAGTGGTGACAGGGGAAAGTGTAGTTAGGCAGCATAGAATGGTGGCCTGTAGGATGATGCTGTTGATCAAGAAGAGGAGGACAAGTGTGAGAGCAGTGCCAAGGATCAAATGGTGGAAGTTGAAAAAGGGTAATTGTGAGGTGGAGTTCAAGGAAGAGTTAAAACAGGCACTGTAGGGCAGTGAAGAGTTACTGAATGGCTGGGTAATTACAGAAGAGATGGTAAGGGAGACAGCTAGAAAGGTGCTTGGTGTGATATCTGGACAGAGGAAGGAGGACAAGGAGACCTGGTGGTGGAATGAGGAAGTACAGGAGAGTATACAGAGGAAGAGGCTGGCGAAGAAGAAGTGGGATTGTCAGAGAGATGAAGAAAGTAGACAGGCGTATAAGGAGATGAGGAGCATGGCAAAGAGAGAGGTGGCGAAGGCTAAGGATAAGGCATATGGAGAGTTGTATGAAAGGTTGGACACTAAAGAGGGAGAAAAAGACCTGTACTCATTGGTTAGACAGAGGGACAGAGCTGGGAAAGATGTGCAGCAGGTAATGGTGATAAAGGATAGTGAGGGAAACGTACTAACAAACATGGAGAGTGTGTTGAGCAGATGGAAAGAGTACTTTGAGGGGCTGATGAATGATGAGAATAAGAGAGAGAGAAGGTTGGATGATGTGGGGATAGTGAATCAGGAAGTGAAACAGATTAGCAAGGACAGATGGATAAAACTGATCAGTCACAGCTTGAAGTTATGGGAAAGACTAGTGGAAGCTAGGTTAAGAAAGGAGGTGATGATTAGTGATCAGCAGTATGGTTTCATGCCAGGAAAGAGCACTACAGATGCAATGTCTGCTCTGAGAGTGTTGATAGAGAAATATAGAGAAGGTCAAAAGGAGTTGCATTGTGTCTTTGTTGACTTGGTGAAAGCATATGATAGGGTGCCTAGAGAGGAGTTGTGGTATTGTATGAGGAAGTCAGGAGTGGCAGAGAAGTATACAGGATATGTATGAGGGTAGTGTGACAATGATGAAGTCTGCAGTGGGAGTGACAGATGTATTTAAGGTGGAGGTGGGATTACATCAAGGATCAGCTCTGAGCCCTTTCTTATTTGCAATGGTGATGGACAGGTTGACAGATGAGATCAGACAGGAGGACCCATGGACTATGATGTTTGCAGATGACATTGTGATCTGTAGTGAAAGTAGGGACCAGGTTGAGGAGAACCTGGAGAGGTGGAGATATGCTCTAGAGAGGAGAGGAATGAAGGTCAGCAGGACTAAGTCAGAATATATGTGTGTGAATGAGAGGGAGGATAGAGGAATGGTGAGGTTGCAGGGAGTAGAGTTGACAAAGGTGGATGCGTTTAAGTACTTGGGATCAACAGTTCAGAGTAATGGTGAGTGTGAAAGAGAGGTGAAGAAGAGAGTACAGGCAGGGTGGAATGGGCAGAAAAGAGTGTCAGGAGTGATTTGTGACAGACGGGTACCAGTAAGAGTGAAAGGGAAGGTCTACAATAGGGTAGTGAGACCAGCTATGTTATATGGGTTGGAGACGGTGGCACTGACAAAAAGGCAGGAGTCAGAGCTGGAAGTGGTAGAGTTAAAGATGTTAAGATTTGTACTGAGTGTGACAAGGATGGACAGGATTAGGAATAAGTATATTAGAGGATCAGCTCAGGATGGATGGTTTGGAGACAAAGTCGGAGAGGCAAGATTGCATTGGTTTGGACATGTGCTGAGAAGGGATGCTGGGTACATTGGGAAAAGGATGCTAAGGATGGAGTTGCCAGGTAAGAGGAAAGGAGGAAAGCCTAAGATAAGGTTTATGGATGTGGTGAGAAAGGACATGCAGGTGGTTGGTGTGCCAGAGCAAGATGCAGATGACAGGAAGAAATGCAAACAGATGATCCACTGTGGTGACCCCTAATGGGAACAGACAAAAGAGAAGAAGAGAATACAATATACTGATTAGTATGTCATTTTCCTCCATCCAATTGCCAAGATCATAGAAGCACATTTGCAAACTTACTATGTCTGTTTCAGTTGGTATGTATTTGCCTAACATTAAATCATATTGGTAGAAGCACCAAAATATGTTGGAAAATATCTAAAAATATCTAGATAGAAAATATCTAGATAGCAATTCTATAAATGCTAAAGAAGTAAATGCTAAATACCCATGGCTTCAGTATAGTCCTATGTGGTCATTTCATAACCAGTTTTCTCTCCTATGCAGGCTCTCACTATTCCTTGCCAGAGCCTATCACTAAACCACTGAGTGATTCATCTCACCAACTCAGATATTCATTAAGATCCTAGCACAGTCTGTATAGCTGACAGCAAAAAAATCCAACAATGCAGTATGTTGTGATTCAGAAACAAATTAGCCACACTGAGGAAAAACCTCATTATTGGATAATTTGCCTGTCTCTGAATCATATTATGTACCGGGAAGTTCAGGTCAGCACTTCCCCTGATGTGTTGATGGCTGAATCTTAGGAAACTGTGCTGATGAATGAATCATGGAAGCAAGGACATCTCCTAGTCACTTTCTCACACGCAAACACAAAATAAAATGTGCACACTCATGCACAGCATTTATCATATACCTGTGCCTGTGTCAGATCACCTATGAGGTCTCCTTTCCACTGCCCTGGTAATTCACTGAAGAATACAGTACAGTCCTTAATGCCAGTCATTCAAGTTTTACACTTCACATCCTCTAGCAAATGCATGCAATGGCACAAGCTTATGAGGTTGGGAGATATGACTAATGTTTCCTGTCTTTCCCCCTCATTCATTGCAACACATTGCAGGCATTGCATACTGCATGAGATCAATATATTATATAAAAATGTGATGGGCATCATACCTCCACACCCTCTGCCCTATTTATTGAATGGGCTAATGCAGGTTTTTCACATGCCAAGGGTGTGTGGCTTGGAGCTATTTTACCCTTTGGCATATATGTGTGTGTGTGTATGTGTATTTTATAATATCTATATCCCTAGTGTCTAGTGTTTCCCTCACCCCCCCATCTCAATACTGGTAAAGTTATATTAGAGCATAATTAGGCAGAGGTATCTTGATGTCCAATGGTTACCCTCACTCCCGAACCCCATACTATTACACTGTAGTTATACCATGAAGAGATAGACCTGGAGCCTTGTGTTTCTCCCACCTGTGATCTCAGTACTGATAAAATGCCACTAAGGCATAAATGTGAAAAGATATCCCTGGTGTCTTGTGTTCATACACCCTGATCCCTATACGAGTAAAGTGCCATTAGGCTACAATGAAAGTAGTAGTATCCCTGGTGTCCAGTTGTCCCCCACCCCTCGATCCCAAGATACATGTCTTTGGCATCTGGTGGTTTCCCCTGGCCCAGCTGTTGCAGGTGTTGACCATTCACATAGGGATGTGTGCATGTATGGCATCTCCCATCCTTACTCTCCAGCACATATACATCCACACACACACACACACACACACACACACACACACACACACACACACACACACACACACACACACACACACACACATATGCAGCCCTTCACATACATGCATCCATACAAATTATACCCTACCACAAACTCCCCAGTACCTACCTCTACTGTGATGGATAAACACAGCATCTTGGTTGTGTGACGTACACAGATGAGCAAATACATGATTTGTTTGACAGATAGATGCCTTCCTGGAGGCAATTCCAAGGATAATAACACATTGCTAATTAGCATATGCTTCTCCCTCTGGAATGTCTCATTGACATACAGCACTACTTCAGAGACAGCTCTATGCAGTGATGTATTTATTTGTGCAAAAACCACTATGCAGCATTTTGTTATGGCTTTTTTATTTTAAAATAGTTACCATGAACACCTTGTGTCACCTCACAGTAACCTTTATTAATTACACTCCAGGTTTGTAGAAAGATGCATTCTATATGATGTGTTTACCAAAAGCCTGTGATCTAATCTGTTAAATGTCAAACTAAAGTCAGTGTATTACATCTGCCGCAATGTTGTTTTCAATTACTGCTATAATGATGCTATAAATGAACATGATACAAGTTGCTCAAAACTATTCTTTAATGCTGACATGTTGATAGGCACTAATAATCTTTTCTTATATAAATTATTGTTTAGCATATGTTATGCTATAGCTTCCTTTGTTTTCCTTGTATTGGAAATTAGAATAATAAACCTACAGGTGGCTGGGTCCTCGGGATCCCCTTTTACCTCAATGACTGGTTTGACAATTGCTGCTTTCCAAATATTTTAGTATTATATTTATTTTAATGTAAGTCTTGAAAGGTAAGCTTAGTGGTGGTGGTCCACTATATTCCTAAATACTTTAAAATATTTATTAGCTAACCCATCTCTTCCTTTCACTTTGCTATGATTATGTTTTGAAATAAAGTAGAAATGTTGAAAACATTTTTGGTTATTGTGCATGACTGATTACCACTGAAGCTGTTACTGACTAGACTACTTTTATTACCTCAACCATTAACAAACTTATTAGAGAAAATGTTAGCAGTGTTACTAGTCATTTAATTTGTAACAATTTCTAATTTTCAGGAAGCAATTTGTTATTGGCTTGTATGCTCTTGGAATGATTTTTTTTTTGTCTTTCATATTATTTGTCAATCTCTCTTTATATAATTGTTGCTCTTTTCAACATATTGCTTAATGTTTCTGTCCAGGGTTTTTATTTTTGTTTTAGTAAACTATTGCCACCTGCTTCCCTATTTCTTAAACATTTTGTTTCTTCTCATGATTAATATTTTTGCTTTGCTAGTGTACCTTTCTACATGTTTATTTTATATGATTTACATGTTTTACTCCAGCTTTTATGTTTTTTTTCTTTTTATTTGTATATTTAAATTTCAGAGCCATGTCCTTTAACTAACTTTAACTATTTCCCACAAACTATTTATACCTTGATTTCAGAGGAAAATATCTCAAGGTATGTATTTTAAATATTGCACGGTTTATATATCTCCTTCTCTCTATTTCTCTCTAAGTGTGTGTGTGTGTGTGTGTGTGTGTGTGTGTGTGTGTGTGTGTGTGTGTGTGTGTGTGTGTGTGTGTGTGTGTGTGTGTGTATGTGTGTGTGTGTGTGTGTGTGTGTGTGTGTGTGTGTGTGTGTGTGTGTGTGTGTCTGCATGCATGTTATGTGATTTATTGTTGCATAAATTTCATTGGCAGTTGAAATGGTGGTTTCCACCAGTGTTGTGGCTGGCTGAATTATATAATGGTCGAACTTCATTAGATTACCCATTATTAACTCAAAATCTTTCCCTTGCTTTAAGGTTGTGTGGCCACTGAATTTGTATATTTAATTTTCTGGAGTGTGTAGATGCGGGCCCCATTTCAGAGGGTGTGGAAGTATGAAGTCCCTCATGTGAATGTTGTTTTTTTTTTTGTTTTGCTTTCAGTAATCACAAATATAAAGTAATGATTTACATTTGTGATTACTTTTTTGATGATTTTGGTGATGATTAATTGTAACTGCCAAAGAGTACGTTTAAAGTTTTGTGTTTTGAACAAACTCACACATAAGTATTCATTATAAACACTTAAAGAGAGAAAGCGAGTGAGACTGAGAAGTTTATCTTTCTTCCTCTGTCTCTCTCTCTCTCTCTCTCTATATATATATATATATATATATATATATATATATATATATTTGTGTATATATATATATATATATATATATATATATATATATATATATAGATATAGATATAGATATGCATACATACATACATTCATTCATGGGTCACTGTAATTAGTTTTACCAGGTTTTCCTTATTTAATTAATACAACTGAATGTTTACATCATAGAAAAGAAACCTATATACAATAACTTTCCACTTTAAAGTGATCAGGTATACATATACTATTTATTCTGTTTTTATCTGGTCAGGACTCTGTCTAAAATAAAATAACTTGTTTTCTTGCAAGAAAGAGTTAGATATCCTCCTCATTTTATAGTATTATTTTTTTTATTCCATGGTATACCACTAATCATCACAGACTATGCACACATTGATAAGCTATTAATTGCTAAACCATCCAGCTCAGTTTTTGCTGAAAGTCACAAGCAAGGATTCAAAAATGTCATGTCCGAGATCTGGAGCTACTGAACAAATCAGGAATGCAGAACACAGTGGAGAAGGGGGAATGACATACTCACATATATCTGTGTGAAATACTTGAAATTAGAATATGTGAAACTCAGAAGTAATTGGTAGGATGCAGTAAAGTAACATGATGTATTGACCTATACCAGTCCCAACAACATCAGAGTTTGATCACTGTACCTGTTCTATAATGTGAATATCATGAAAAAACTGAAAACATTTATCCCTTGAGGGGTTTGATTCTGTGCTGTTAAATGACACCCTGTACTTTCTTGACAAAACCACATAGTTGAACATTACACATTTACAAACTGAAAACAGGCCTCAATGAATTTGAGCCTATGATTTTGTTCAATAATATTTTCCTAGAGAGTGCATTAACATGATGAACCATAGAAGCACTCACACTGAAGCTGTCTGGAAAGCACAGAGCATGTGCTTGTTACACATTTACAGAATGGAAACAGAAAGTTGAAAAAATACAACACTGAGGGGATTTGAACCTTTCACTCTGTACAATGACATTCTACAAATCAATTCATGAACAAGCTGAGCCACAAAAGCAATAAAACTTAAGGTATAAGCTTTACTCTATTTTATACTTGTCAACTGCCGCACAATGACATTTAACTTCTTTGCATACCTGATAGCAGCCAAGGCCAATATATGTAGTAGACAACATTGATTGGATTTCATCGTTGCTATACAATAAGCAATGACATTGCATCAGTGGTGCTCATTATAACCAGTCAGGCACAATATATAAACTAAACGATAAGTTATTTAGAAGTCCTTTTTTGGTATGTGTGTGGTATTGTTATCCAGTTTTTTGACCAGGTCAAAGTTGTTAATGAGAGTATACGACAGAGATGAAAAGCGGAAGCAAGCACAGAATAAAAACAACAGTCCGTAAATAAGGAAAGTGCAGGATAAAAATGGGTTAGGACCATACCTCTCAACATATTAGCTGTGAAATGTATTTATTTATTTGAATTTATTTACAGAGAGAGAGCACTGATCATTTCTGACTAATTTCATTCTCAGCCCAGAGTAAAAAATGGACCACACATACAAAATAAAGAAGAGTACAATAGCATATATATGAGAATAAAATGTGGAATGGTAGAGTAATGCTTTAGATACATAGTAAATTCAGTTTACAATATGCACAAACATTTCAAAGCATTTGAGTAATTAGAGTAAATTAAATTAGAGATAAGACAATGAGCAATAGATCTTAGAGGATAATTTAGAGTGGAGACGAGTGAATTATTGTGAAAGCCAAACATAATGGTGAAACAAAACCTCCACATCAGGGATAGAGTTTGCAAATTGCTCCTATCAGCTGTAGACACCAGCCTAGAATAATGTGTTTTGCATTATCATTCATTCTCTGAAAGACATGAAGTCTTAAACTCAAATGTGTGTCATTATTTACTGACTTCAGTCCTCAAATGATATGTCAGAAAATTCAAGTATTATGAGGAGCACTCCATAAAATATGAACCAAACATGTACACATTCTGCAAATATCTGGAGAGTTGTGAGATATGTGTGTGAGGCATATTCGTTTTTGTGGAACAGGTGCCCATTTTTATTTCTAAGAGAAGGGAAAGTTGAGGTGAGGAAAGAATAGAAGTAAGCGGAAGGTAAAATGAATAGGTTAGGTAGGAGGCAAAGGCAGACATGACTGACAGAGTGTGCAGGAATACACAATGGTAAAGGAGACATCAGAGAAAATAAAGTGTAAAGAAGAGGATGGTAAAATTAACATGGGTGAACATAAAAACAAAAGGAAGAGAAGCACCAGGTTGGGGAAAGGACTGGGTGACTGCAGATACACACTTTGGCAGCTGCAATCCAGTCGATGATTACTCTGGCAGTGGCAGTGATTCAACAGGTAACCCACATGCCTTTGGTGCTGGAAGTGCAGAAGGCTGTGGGTTCTATTCCCACCCCAAGAGCATGAATACATTTCTTATATTGCAGTGTAGCATAGAGAGGTTGCTGCATTCCTGAGTATGTCATCCTTCAGATGAGATGTTAAATCAAGACCCCATCTACTTGAGCTTGTGGTAGTCCAGGTAGATATAAAAGATCAACAGCACCTTTCAAAAAGTAGTAGGGGTTATTTTTTACCCTATTTAGACTATCTACAAAATTCACAGTATTTACATTATCCACATATTCAAAAAATCATATAAGATAATGCAATAACATCACTTATATACAGATTAAAATATACTTTCATAATAATTATACATAAATAATTGTAAACATCATTCCCCAAACTCATATTGCCATAACTAAAACCTTATTTTACTTAGTATTCCAGCCAAATTATATTTTATTAGATAAAACATATTTTAACTTAGCCTTCCAAATATTCCAAATTAAGCCAAATGACACCTTATCCATCTTATCAATCATTTCCTTATCTTTAACACTATAATACTCATATACAATTATATTCATATTTAAATCTTCCAACCTTGTAATATCCCACAAAGAAAACATCTTGAAAAATATCTTCCATAGTTTCAATTTCTTTACCTTTTCACAGCATAACAAAAACATGCAATGTGATTTCTAAACTTTTACAAAATAAAATATAATTTTTACAACATGTTTTGCTTGACAGGTAACCATTTTATTTCAAATCTCCACAACAAACCTTGACCCTCATATATCGTACAAAACCTATTTTTTTCTTTCTGTCGCAACTTTTATAACATCCCCACTTGATAGCTTCCAAGGATTTACTCCATAACACCTTTGAATTATATCATTATACCAAACCTGCCTAGAAATCATTACCTCCGGGATTCATGAAGCTTGTGCCAGGTGCACGCATAGCGTAGGCATTATAACGCCAAATATGGCCGCCGAGCGATTCAGGTACGATCTAATTCCACGTGCACTACCGGTGTACGCCAGATCTGCGCAGCCCCCAGCGTAGGTAGGCAAATCACCCCACGTGCAGTGTTGCACCATGCAAATGAAGGCATATAGTGATTCATGAAGTGGTGCAGACGTAAGCCCACGGAAATGTAAACCAAAAAACACGGTTTACATTTCCCCAAACATAACATCGGAGCTATGGAAGAGGGCCAGACCCAGGTATCACAACGTGAACATATGCCAATGGCGAAATACACAGCCAATGGCATAAGAAACGATGCACAGCACGTAAATAACAACATTTAATGTCATGTCCACAGTAACGCACAGCAGAACCGCAGGGCATGTGTGCGGAAGCTGTAACATGAAGAAATAATATAAAAATGTCATAAAATCGCAACGTGATAGAAATCATGTTTACAGCATAACACACAATGGTAGGCATGGAACACCACAACCAAGGTGCAAGGGTTGCTAAGGGCTTGTGATAGTGTTTGGCGCAGTAACTATGAATTAGTAGTCAATGCCATGCAAATGAGGCAGATAATACTGAATCGCAAATGTCCCGCCGGAGGAAGGTTGTACCATACGGCGCAGCGGTATAACACCGAGGAGTGGCTCAGCGGAGATACATGACAACAGCAGAGGGGTGTGCCACTGTAGCACTAAGCACATTGGAGCATTGCAAATCTGGCCTGTCTGTTTCTAAGCAAAGCTGCAGGATAGGGGTGGGGAGGAATCGTTTAGCTGAGAGCACACATGGTGGCCAAAAGCGCATGTGTACGAGGATGAAAAAGTGCCCTAAACCCAGTAATCAGATGCACGCGCCGCAAACAATAGCAGAAACAGGAAGGTCAGGGGAAGAAAAGGAAATGCGGAAGTAGAGTAATTGGAGTACTAATGAGCAATCAACACCAATCAACCCACGAAGGCCAATCGACGGCAGCTGACAAGTCTGCTTGCAGAAACCTGCAAAACAGGATAGGGGAGGCATGTGAATGCAAAGAAAGGAGGGGAGGTACTGGATTGCAAAGATAGGAGACCTGACACAGCAGAGCAAAGCAAACCGACAGCAGACCGGCAGTAGCACACATAACGCAAGATACGCCAGGTCCAGGAAAGCACAAATGAAAGTAGGCTGCAGGATGCACGCCAGAAAATGGTAGGTGCAATGCACAGAAATGTAAAGGGAAGGTCAAGAGGTACTCCACGGCAGGCAAGTGTAATTCAACACCAAAGGCACCACAATAGTAGTTCCGGCAGTAAAACACATAACATAACCTGTAGCTACGAAGGTACATACACACCCTATGACATCATCGGTGTTCACAGCACAATAGTATAACGTGTGTAAGCACCCAACACACACCTGTGTATTCCCAAACACCGCACCATAGGTGTAAACACATGGGGAACTTTTAAAATGTACATGTTGGGAGCTGCCATAGCTGTGATTCATCAGCATGTGTTAGAGACTGACGGTGTTGTGTAGGATGATGCGACAACCTCCGCAGGCCTCGGAGGAGAAGGAGAGTGTTCAGACCAAGGGTAACCTACCAGGGGCTACATGACCTGGAGATAGTAGAGCATTACAGGGTGGACAGGGACATCTTACAGCAAATAGTGGAGCTGTGCTGGCCACGCCTGAGAACCAGAAACAACAGAGGGGAACCCATACTAGTGGACACGAAGGTATATGTAAGCCTGTGAATACTGGCCACAGGTACCTTTCAAAGGCCAACTGGAGATATAATGGGTATCTCACAGGCATCAGCATCCAGGGTACTACACCAGTTCCTGGATGCCATGTTACCACATGCCAATGAGCAGATATACTTCCCCAGAACTCAGGAGGAGTTGGCCAGCAATATGCGTCACTTCCACCGTGTGGCACAATACCAGGAGGTACTGGGTGCGATAGACTGCATGCACATACAAATCAAGTCACCACGCGGTGAGCAGGGTATGCGCTACATAAACCGCAAGGGATTCCACTCCATCAACTGCCAGGTCATGTGCAATGCCCAGGGCATTATCATGGATGTGTGTGCTGGCAGCCCTGGAAGCTACCATGACTCCCATATCTGGCATGCCTCGCAGCTGTATCAGGTATTTGTCAGGGGGGACATCCCACATGGCCATCTCGTGGGGGATGCTGGCTATGCACTGGAGCCGTGGATGATGACTCCCATCAGAAATGCACACACACCCATGCAAGAATGCCATAATGATGCACACGCACAAACCAGAATCATCATAGAGCGTGTGTTCGGGATGCTGAAATCACGGTTCTGGTGCTTGGATACATCTGGTGGAGCCTTGCAGTACTCTCCAGGCACATGTGCCCACATCATCATAATATGTGCCATGCTACATAATATGATCCTGCGGAAGCAGCTGCAGCAGGGACAAAATGGTGAAGGCCCTCATAGCCCACCGCAATTGCCAAGGCCAGTACAGGCACAGAGGGATTCAGACCATGAACACACTGTGCCAGCCCCAGTAGGCAGACGGAGGCGTGCCCAATATGCCTACGCCTTGGCAAAGAGGGAACGTATAGCACATACACTGACCGTGTAGGCCCCTATGGACTGACACCTCTCCACCTGCACACCCAGTAAAATGGATGGCACACAAACATGACCACCTGTAAATTGTAATGTATAGGTGGCCCAATGTGTGACTCCTACATAGGCAGCCCTCAAACATTGTAAACACAACAGCCAGTGCAACAAGGAATGCCAACACCTGAACAGTACATGAGTCTTACAGCATATGGTGGTGCTGTGTGCCTGTCACGTTCCCCGCCAGATATATATATATATATATATATATATATATATATATATATATATATATATATATATATATATATATATATATGTACACATATGCATATATATAATACAGATAGAAAGGGCAATAGAGGGATATATGTTGATATAGATGGATTCAGCGATATCTGCAAATATGATAGATAGTTCAATGACATTCATAACATCTTGGAGGTACAAATAAATAGGATACCGCCAACCATGGAATGTGTAACATACCGACATGCGTAACCACGAGGCTGAAAGACCGATAGAACACAGTACCGGAACAGTATATCCGCGAGTAATAGTATGATGATATGAAGGGACAGTTAATCACCGCTGACAGTGTCGCGGTCCACGTAGGTACTGTGTTCAACTGTGTCTGTGAGTGCCGTAGTCTGTTAAGTGTGCGTTGAGGGTGCCGTGTGCGTTTCTGTGTGACTGTAATGTGTGTGTGTGTCCGCAACATGTGTATGTTGGTGCCAAGTCAGAGGCAGACCAGTATGGTAGGTGTGTGTATAGCTAGCCGTAGGCATACGGTTACTACCTGTACCACAGTAGGAGGGACATCCCCACCCTGGGCAGGTGTGTCCTGACATAAAACAGTACATAGGGCAAATGTCCGAGATGGTAGGACATAAATATGTCCCATATATAATGTAACAGTCGTATTTAATAGTTATGCCTGTATGTAAGAAACTTAAATGTTACATGCAATATGATAAGTATCCAAAGTCACAACAATAGGTATGTAGTGAGGATAAAAGTATGTGCTACCTGGGTACTGACCGTGGCTACGTGTTGGCCTGTAAACACTGCTTTGTGTCCCACAAGTGTCCAACAATGATCATATGATAAGGTGACAACCCATGGCAAACAGGCTCTTTTAACAACACAACCACAATGACTGCAAATATCTGGGACAGAAATACAAGGAATAGCTGTCACCTACACATATCCCCTGATATATCGCTGCAATTATGGAGGTATACAAGTAGCAAGCTCACCTGCAGACGATATAGAAACCAATTAACAATGGCCCAACGTACAATCCCGTAACATAAGTCTACAAACTGTTAGCTCTCTAATCAGGGATGGAGCCCACACACATATATATGGATTATGTAGAAATACAAGGCCCACAAACCGTATATGTTACGTACAACCACCGACATCCCCCACACTAGAAACTAAAGCAATACAAACTGTAATAGCAGCACAAACATCCAGTCAGTCAATTACATCTGCAGAATCCTCAACATACCATGTGAGAGACACAATTAAAGGTGACATGCAAAATTGCAGGCGTTGTATAATGGAACAAACAGCCATGTTACAGGTATTGATTGCAATACTCCGTTATCAGACGTCGGGATGACAGGTACACCCACATGTTGAACCAAATACTCTACCTGTCACACACAATCCACGGGGGACATGAATCCAAACTATACTTGTCTCCATGCATAGCAGTTGCAGTTACTCATAACAAAACATAATACAGACTGTCTCCCCGAAGATAGGGCAAATAGACAATGCCCAAGTGGAGAATCCAATTATACCCCACTGTCGCCGCATAATTGGCGAATGGAGTAGCTGCACAGCTGATATGCAAGTAATTAGTCACTCAGGAACACCAATTGGTGGGAATAATCCACATGTTTCAGGTATCGACGTATATAAGGATGACTTGCCAGACATTCAAACCGTATGCTCATACTGAAAAACAGTTGAAACACTGTGAGAGAGATAGAAACGAAATGCCGTAACGACAACAAGGTATGTAGAATGCCCAATATGTAAGGTTATGTATAGCATGATCTGTATTAATTAGTTTTACTGTATGTATAGCCTGGTTAGCATTAATTAAACGTGCCCGCAATGCATAAAGTGGGGAAAGGTATTGTTGTAGTGATGTCTTGCTGAGCATACTAACGCTTGTAGAATCTATGCGTACAGCAGTGGGACACAAGGTACACAGCACAGACACCAGAAGGGATGCTACATGAGGCCATTAAACAGAACAATGCCATACAACCTGCCGTCAGTGGTAGGGTATGTCCAACAAGGACGTGCCATAGCAGGGGATAGTATATGTTGATATACTGTCACAGCACGCATGTGTATGGGTAAATAACGTTAATGACATATGTAAGGTGGTCCCGCTGAGCAAGTATGCTTTGCATTATGGGATACTATGTGAAATATGTGTAATGTATAGTATTATAGGTAGATATGACAGATATTCTACACAGCATAACAGGCATATCATGCATACCACAGGTATCGTCTATTGGTATGTACAATAACAGGATACATATGGCCTGTAGGTATGGGACATAGTAATAGCATGATAGCTAATCTAAATGGAAGGGCTACCAAGTAACCATGCACAAAGGACATGTAATAGCTGCACAGGTGCATAGTGGGGTACTATGCAGTCTGTCAAGTCCATGTGTAAGCACAACTACAGTGTTCACACTAGTGGCACCTCTCCAGGGTAGTGTCCTGTGAAGAGCAGAGCCAGGTGTCACCTGCACCACTGCACAGTACAGCCACTGCAGTGATCCCAGGCCTACATGTGTCTCCCAACCACCAAGGGAGGTATCACATGAACAGTGCTACTGAGTGTCCCTGCGTGATGTACAGAGGACTTATGTTCCACAGCATGGTGAGTGTCCTGTTTGGGAATGTAACCCAGAAGCACATCCCACTCATTGTGGCGTGTGTGCACATATCCATGAGCATGTTGCTCACAGTGGCCTCTGCTTATGTTGCGTATAAGGAGTATATCCATCAATAATGTTGTGGACATGGGCCCTGTCTGATCAGCAGAGGTCACCCCTGACTATGTAGTATGCAAATGTGTACAGATGTGGTGTCCGTAGTGCAGCCGCATAGTTACACTGTCGGAGCTCAGTAAACGTCATGGCGTGTTAATGTTGTGGCATGTAAAGCTGTAGCTGTTGTGTAAGGTACACCCTAAATGGGGTGGTGTACCCTTGAATGTGTGTAGATGTCTTGGGTTCAGAGGTACAATGGGTGCCTATGTACCAGTTACACACCCAGTACAGATAGGTGTGGCCACGTAGGAGGATAACCACGCCACAGTGGCAATACGGTAACCACAGGAGTGGGTGCGACATATGTGTGTACTGCAAACATGTACAATGTGATATGTATGTAGGGGACTACCATCCATGTGATAGTCAGTGGGTGAATGGTGTAATGCAAAGGTGATGTGCATGTACCTTGTGTCATGCAGCTTGATGCCATGATAGTCATATTATGTATCTGTCACAGTGACACCTGTATGGTTGGAGTCAGTATCAGCTGGTGGAGCAATCATGGCGCTTGGTATGTAGGGGTTCTAAAGCTAGGCAGGAAAGTCCCTGTGCCAGCCTGTTCTGCAGGGAAGCATATACTTAACATGAGGGGCCCTATGACTGAGGACCGTGGTATGCCAAAGTACCTGACATGTAGTAGGTACTATGGTATGCTGGCCTCACTGTGTGTCCTGTCCATGAGCCACATAGCATAACATCCTGAGACACAGGGTACGATGTGCAGGTGGATGTGTATGTTGTCAATACCAGAATGGGGAATGGTGCTGAAAGGCAATGAGAGGACAATGTAGGATGTGTGGACTCCGCACCATCAGCAACTGCCCTGGTAACTGTATGAAAGGAGTCCACCATGTGTAGGGGCCATGCTCTGGCCTTAACAAGCCCAACCCGGTGGCAGCAGAGGACGATGAGACCAACAATGTCTCTGAGAATGGCGTCCTTGACGATGTGCCCCATAGCCACGAGAACAGTCCAGTCAGGTGTGTAGGACTATAGTCCCACTCGTGCAATGCGGTGCCACCTGTGTGTAGTGTGATAAATGCTGCTGTGTGCCATTCAGGGTCTACAATGTCTGAAACAAGGCTATTACTGAATATGGTGGCCTAGTGGGGAGACAAGTAATTCAGAGGTTGGTGGACATCACAGCCTGGAACGTTGGAAGGTGACATGGGGCCAGTGTCCCAGGACACATAGAGTGTAGGTCAGTACTGTGTAGGTGTGACCACAGGGACACCACAATGTTCATGTATGGATTGCGGCCCTGTAGTGTGTGAGAGGGTGTACTGTCAGCATTGAATCCATCCTCCAGCATGTTGCCAACAATACCTGGGTTTGCAATGTTCCTGAGTGACTGTTGTATGTGACAGCAGATGTGGGTGTTGCCATCGAATACTGACATACCATCATAATGCCTGGTGGTACACCACGGAATGTGTGGCAGTCATGTTTATGTAGCTAGTCTTGGAGTATGTGATGAGGAACCCTGTGGCCCCACCATGGCTGACCAGTGAGCCACCCCACACATGGGAATGTACACCACTGTGCAACAGCCTACACCTTTTGTTGTACGTCATATGTCCGTGAAACATGACCACCAGAGTGGCGTCTGTTATCTGGTGTGTACCATCATGGCTCTGTGTGGAATAGCATGATCCATGCAGTTGTGTACGTGCTAATTAAGTGCACTGGGGTATGTGTCAGCATTTGTATGTGCATTGTCCATCTGCATGGGTGTCATGATGTTAACAACCACTGTCAGCAGACATCTGTAGTGGGTGTAGTAGTACACATGTACTGTGTATGCTGTGATGGGTGTGTTTCCGGGATGTGGCTAACAAGGTAGATTAGCATATGTTCGGAATCCACCAATGAGGGGATAACCCCAGGTGTGTAACATCAGTCACATAGTGGTAGTGTTCATGCCAAGGGTAATGTAGGTCTTGGAGGTGGTGTGTATGTGTTGATCTAGCAGAGTGGAGGGTATGACTCATGGATGTGTCGGTACATGAGTGGCTATCCCAGTGAAGTGTGGGGTAGTGTCAGTCACACAGCAATAGTAGATGAGGCCCACTGTCCACTATACCACCATAGAAGGTATGTTACCCGTGGGGTATGATGTTGACTCTGTCGCTTGTTACAATGTGTATAGCGGTCCTGGACACAGCTATTTGCATGTGGAGCACCTCTGATGCATTGTGCTAAGCAACTTGCCAGGATGTGTGCAAAACATAGTGGGATATGGGAACCCCTCAGCTGTGGGTGTGCCGGTCCAGGTATGTGCCTGGAAGGTATGGTCCGTCTATAACCTGTCATTGCAGGTGTGCTCTGCAGAGCCTACAGGCAGGTCCCAGTCACTGCAGAGATGTTGGAGTGGTGCATTATAAGGTGTGCATTGCCTGCGTGCATCACAGGGGAAGATGCAAGCAATGTGTCACATGACCCCATGTCGCGCATGCCAGTTACCGCCCTGCCAGTGACATTTATTGGAAACTGTGCAGCACAGGCAGTATAGCAGCAGCAAGAGCCTAGCATGTGAGCTGTACTCCCAGGGCCGACAGGTGCAAGTCATCTGTGCCACAGCATTGTGTTTGACCAGGACAGTCATAGCGGGCAGATACCACATGCCTGTGGAATGACAATAGGAGCATAGGCAACTGTTGAAGTGACACAGTCAGTCATTGTACAGTGGTATCGTGTCTGGACGAATGCAAAATGCTTCCCCGGGCTAGGCCCACACCCTCAGGGCTATAAGACTGGTGAGCTATTGCATGTCCCTGCACATGTAGTCTGTGAAGTGGCATCACAGGGCAGTCATACTAACATGGCGAATGACAGACATATCATACCTGGTGAGGTGTGGCATGGGTGCATAGGTTATGTTGCAGAAGCAGTTACCCGACAGCAAGATGTAAGCGACTAACACCTTGTGTAGCCTGCTGTGTGGAACTGCAGCGTGACTCCCTACAGAGTAAGCTATGACTTGTGTGTTGTGAATGTTATAACACACTATTGTCTGTATGTGGTGGGCACACATGAGTCTGTGGGCTATAAGCTGGTGATGTTGTCTTCCATGATGGGGGCTACCTCTGGTGCCTACAATGAGTATGGAGATGTACTGCACAGATTGTCCTTGTACGTGTGGCCAGTGGTGTAGATTATGTGAGACTATGTGATGGGTGGGGTGTGTTGCAAATGTTACACATCCCCAAATGACTATCAGGTGCAGTCAGGGTTGGCGACAGCATTACCCCCAGCCATAGCTGTCAGCCTCCTGTCTCCAAAATGAGGAACATTAGCCCTCAGACAGTGTGACAAATGGGTGAAACATGGAACACTTACAACTGGCTTACTAACAGCGTCAACTAGGAAGGGCATATGATGGCTAAAATAGGCTGGTCTTACGTATAAAACAGATATTCCAATGAATTAACATGATTCTCATCTATCTAGCCATGGCTAGCAGGTAAACTATGTACAACAATGAATGTGTGACAGACCCTTCCAATGTGGAACCTTGAGGAACATGCACCTTTTAGAACCCCAAATGAGGTACATTCCCCGTAATGAGGTACACCTGAGAGCTATGGGCCCAGCACGACTGCAGAAGTGCATCCCCCACAGGCTGTAGTGCCATACATTGGGAAGTGAGCATTGAATGTGTACACGAGACAATTGCTCTATTGCCACATGTATGACATAGCCCTCATTAAGACAGGCAGTAGCAATGGTACGTGACAGTTGGACATGCCTGCATATACAACCATGTCCCACAGGATATGTTCGTTACGTGTCTACAACAGCTGTCGTACCTTAAGCAAGCTGGGAAGTGTAGGACAGCCAGTGTACATGTGGGAAATGGTGTGGAATGGGCGCTATAGTAATCATTAGCTCATGACATGCTCACATGTTCTGAACAAGTGCCTAGCATGACCATACAATACAGATAGGATGTTGGATAATATCAGCCCACAAGTGGTGATGACAGTCATTTAGGGTGGCACCGCACTATAACCCTGCTGAGTATGGTGTGCATGTCCATGAACCATTAGCAGTGTAGATGTTAGCAGTACAGATGTACAAGATAGCACGGATATTTGATTACAAATACCTTTGCATGTCACAGGTGTGTTCCACCAGTGGCCTGTTGACAGACCCACAACTACAAAAGGTGCAAGAGTGACATGTGCACAGCACATCTGTGTCAGATACAGTAGAACAGGGTTAATGTGTTGTACCCCACCCTCATTTTAGCCCATACAACACACACAAATGTTAGGCATCTGTGTATGTAAGGCTGTGAATAGCCATGACCTATCAGTTTAGCTGTGTCAGTGTTGTGAACAACATACAGAATGGGCTGTGTGTGTGAGGTGTGTGACATATGTGCACAGTCTGATGGATGATACCAGCAGTGTCACCGCTAGGTGAACATCACTGTACCCATAAACTGCTACCTAGGCTGTGGTCAACATTATGGACCCTGTGTAAGGGATGATGCTGTGCAGTGCACCCCTGACATGGTGACGTCTCCAGGCCCCTTAGGTAGTCATCTGAGGTACCCATGTCATGTCAGGGTACCATCCATGAGCATGGAGATCACTGGCCAGGCATATACAGCACTGTGGTGACCAATATTGGATCACATATCACCTGTAAGGGGTAATGGCTATGCATGGATGTGTGATAACAGCCTTCACAATCTACACCTCCACTATGCAGCATGCCGTCTACCTTGCAGAAGGACATTTGCTACACCATGATGGTGGACATGCTACATGTCCATATCCTGATCTATATGACATATGTCATGGACAGCCACCGTTCTAATACTAGTATCGCCACAGGCTGGACAGATCCCTGTGCCATATATGTGACATACTCCCGCCATACCATGCAACCCTGTCCATCAAAGCTGCAGATGTCATCCCAGTCACACATGGTGTGATGGCCACATGGTAGATGTACTATCAACTGACTGGATCAGTAATATGGCACTAATGCAGCTTGCGGTGGCACAATGGCCATCTGTAACAGTGTGGAAAATGTGCCCGCACATGCTATGGTTGATGGCCATCCCTGCGAATGTCGTCTGACCATCCATTGCCCCATGTCTATCACATGTGTAATACAGGCGATCCGTGTCAGGATGTTGAACAGTTGTACAGTGCTGTGTAGATGTATATTGCAAAACACATGCATGTACAGGTGTCCATACGTATGTGTGCATTGTCACTGCTCAAGTCCATTCCGGCTGTGTCTGTGTTGATATGTGACATATACACAGCATCCAGGTCAACAGTAGTACCGTGGACACATCGAGGCATGTGCAGATAGGTAAGAACACAAGTGCAGGCAAATAGACATGCCCACAGCAAGACAGCATTTACATGGAGTATGAACACTGTAATGAGGTGACACACATATATGGTGATGATATCCAATGCATAATGGGTGTGACATGTGTGACACAAACACATCAGTCGTGTCAGTGTCATGGTGCTTTGCAAAGATAACTGTGCAGATGCAGTAGATGTCATAGAAATGTATGTGCAGCAGTATCTCTGTACATCTCTGAAACTGTGACCTGTCACCATCATTATGTTTTACAGATAATGCCCCGTACACGCCTCCCAGCATACACCCGCCAGGAGGATGATGTCCTCATCCCACAGCTCCATGACAACTATGACTTGTTGTTCAGCCATGTGCCACAGCATGACCTGTGGCAGGATCTACGCAGGAGGATGAACAATGTGGGTGGCCATAACCACACCTACCAGCAGGTGCGCAGACACTGCACGGACCTAATACGAAATGCAAAACAGCGTGCTACTGCATTCACCAGGGAACAAGGTGGAACAGGTGGTGGGCCATCAACCCAGCCCCCACTCACACACACCGAGGAGCTACTGGCCAGTCTGGGGACACCCAGGGAACAGCATCCAGAAACACTAGCTGCCATCGTGGAGGTGGGTGTCTCCCAACCAATGAGCCTGGAGTTGCCTGGTAAGTCAGTAATGCACATATGGCTATTATATCCCATGTAGTTGCATGTGACACTGTACATAATGTAAAGTAACAACATATGCCAGGTATGTGGACACACATGCTGCATACTACAGTATGCTACGTTGTGTATGCACACATGTGCATACTATATGCTATTACACAGGTGAATGTGTGCACATGCACAGTGCAACCTGTGGCTGTCATACAGTCATGGATAATGTTCATACTGGTGTGTCACTCCTATACAGGTACCTCTGGCATGCAGCACAGACATGGGTCCATTGCAAGTGAGACTGTCATCAGTATCAGGCATGTTACAGTGTAGATCTATTTGCCATGTGGCCATTTAACACTTGCACACCTGAGGTTTGTTCCAGTCACGATATGCAGGTCGCACCACCATGCATTCACACACACCACCCATGTGCAATATATTCACACGTAATGATACACAGACTTGAAACCACAGTACTTGTCATTGTGACATGTGTGGTCAGCTAAGCATACAACGGTGGAGGTGTTCTACAATGGAGGCATATGTAGTATGCATTGGAACAACATGTCTGGTATGCACACAGTACCACACAGTGAGCTGTGATATGGGCAGCCCACAAGTGTCAACATTGTGTCATATGCCCCTGCATCGGGTGCACACATTGTGATGTGCCACCTGACATGTCCCAGACATGTAGTGTTCTGTCTGCAATATTGTCACACTATCACATGACCTATACCCCACATACCAAACATACAACCCGTTGTCTGCATAGACCTGTGGAATGTGACATATCTGACATGTATGAGTGTATGTCATATGGGACCACACAGACATGTGGAGAAGATGCCCATCACACACAATTGGCCACCACATGTGCACACATGGCCATGGGGATGGCCAGAGACATGTAGCCACACAGTATATGGGATGTGTATACACCCTGTTGCACATTGTCCACACATGGTCCAATTATAGCCTTAGTTGACCGATTATACAGTTGATGTGGTACAGTGGACAGCCTAAAAGCCTATGCACAGCTACTGGAGGTGTCACTGAAGTCTACCATATATGATCTGTCGAACATCACGACTGTGTTGCAGTTATGGCTTTGCAGTGTGTACATATTATGCATTCTACAGCAACATACATGCCTCATGTTGCCATGCAATGGCACAGTGTCTGTACTTCACACTGTATAGCAATGTAGATGGCTCACACTACCCTTCCGTGCTCATGCACATTTGCTAAACATGCATTCTATCTGTAGGGCATACACACAACACTGCAATGTGAAGCCCATTATGATGCTGTACATGTGTCAGGACACCATTGTGTCGAACATGTATGCATGTTAATGCACATGTCAGCAAATTACATGTCAAGGTCACGTCAGCCATGTGTACTGTTATCCTGTTCTGGGCCACATGGTGTATCACTGGGATGCATGCATACTACCATGATTGTGTGAACTGCATGGCTACTGATATGACACCTGCTTGCTGTAGTGTGCACCCCAGGGAGGTATGCTTACTAACACTATTAATGTCTGAGCTGCATGCCCTCTGCTCTATCACAGGCATGCTGCATGCCATCTGACAAATCACATGGATGGTGTGTCTGTGTGTGTCTGTGTGTGTGTCTGTGTGTGTGTCTGTGTGTGTGTGTCTGTGTGTGTGTCTGTGTGTGTGTCTGCGTGTGTGTGTCTGTGTGTGTGTCTATTGTACTTTACAGTATTTCTTTGCATTCACAGGTGATGTAGGTGCATTACCCTCCTGCGGTCCATCTGATGTTAGTGTCCCCACAGATACTAGCGGTGATGAACATATGCATGAGGTACAGGCAGGGTTGTCAGGGGCTGAATCTGTGCCAATGGTTACCATCCCAGCTATGTCCCCCTCTTCCCCGCACACAGTTCTGCTGCCAACACATACCGCATCACTGGTGGCCATAGAGGAAGGACAGTCAGCGTCTGTTGGTGTGGAACAGGAACATGTGGTGGCTACAGAAGGTGTGTCTATGCACCATGGTGTCAGTGTAATGACTGCAGATGTGCCACACAGGCATGTGGCCGGTGCTGCTCATAGGAGGACCTCTGGCAGACATGCACCTGCAGGACAGAGCGCAGCAGCTGGTATCACCAGACGCATGTTCCAGACTGTAATGGTGGCACAGGCATGTGCTGAATGGCAGAACAGAGAAGGGCAGAGGCTGCAGAGGGCTGCTATCCATACCCTAAATGACAACATCCAGGCATTGGCAAATGCTCAACAGCAGATTGCTAATGTTCTGGATAGGTGACTAGGTGAAATGGTTGGAATCCTTGACCGAGGCATGGCAATCCACGAGCAGGAGCTGTCTGTGCTGGAACACTTGGTAGGAGTGAGGCGTAGGCCACGTGGACGTAGGCCAGCAACACCACCTAGTGTAGGTCGACGTGAGTGTGCCACCTCACATGCCCGCTCCCATAGTGCCAGTAGCAGTATCAGTGCAGCTGCTGCTGCGCTGTCAACACCAGAACCCAGCAGGTCACGTGGACGTGGCCCTGGATGGTCTCAGCGGGAACACGGTTCCAGTGGACATGTGTCGTCGGACAGTAACCACTCTGTACCTCCACCTGGTAATGCCCGTGCAACCCCAGGCAGGCACAGGTCACATGGCTGTGGACGGACACAGTGAGCTGTACAACCTGCACTGTACAATCTGGGGCTGTCAATTATACCCCGTGTAGGCATCACAGATGGCAGAACTGTGTACACACATACACGCACACAGCAAATACAACTGTAGGGCTCCACAACATCCACATGCATTCTGCACAGACATGTCCAGTCATCTCACTGGCCCTTACACACACATGATGTTATCCATTGGTGCAGCCTATGCCCCTGGCAAACATATCACCATGTGCATATGATGAAGCCTGTGCAGCATCCCTGTCATCCACACCATCGGTGCAGGGTTATGCACAAATATTCTGATGCACAGGGTGAACAGCATAGTGAGAGGTGTATGTAATACCTGTGTATGCATAGTGAGGGATGTGTATGTTGCAGTGGTTGTGTGCAGCCTATGCCCCTGGCAAACATATCACCCTGTGCATATGATGAAGCCTGTGCCGCATCCCTGTCATCCACACCATCGGTGCAGGGTTATGCACAAATATTCTGATGCACAGGGTGAACAGCATAGTGAGAGGTGTATGTGATACCTGTGTATGCATAGTGAGGGATGTGTATGTTGCAGTGGTTGTGTGTGAATACTGAGTTGTGTATGTGACATAGGTTGTGTACTGTCGACATGCACCAGTCACACCATGTAGTGCAGGTGCAGCATGCATTGTGATGTGTTCACAGTATGTGTCTCAGTTACATCTGTAGCACCATGTTGGTTGTGATACCCTTGTTCCTTCCTATGGTGTACTTGCATGTGCATACAGGTAGCAGTGTTTGCAGTCCCCCATGTGTAACTGTGGAGTACACAAAGGCATGTCTGGCAATATCAGCATGCTACATGTACCTTCATCCTGACTGTTGGACACACAAACATGACACAGATGTCCGCACATATACAGCACCTGACGCATGTGGTCGGTGCCACAGGCTACACTGGACAGAGATGTGACATACATAGCAGGACACATTACAGGCATGGTGACATGGTGCAGGGGTTGTACACAGCGGCCTGGCCAATGATGTTGTGAGGTGTCACTTGGTAGCTGGAGGCCACACTGTGCAGCAGTAGTAGGACCCTGTAAAAGTACGTGAACATGGCCGCAGTCATGGGGTGTACACCACTATAATGCACACCCCATAGTGTGCAGCTGGGGACCCTTGCCTTTGTGGTCATCACCCTCACAGTACTATGCACCCACACGACGTGTCACAGAGAAGGGACATGCACAGGTAGCCAGTATGGCTGGGACCTATGGCATCAACAGGGTTGTGCAATGCATCACCATTATGGGTTAGTCAACACGTGGGGCCAGTGATAATTTCCCACCGTATATTAGCATACACACTCACACCAAGCACCAGACATACATACAGACACACACACACACACACACACTGTGTTGACCACACATGTGTCTACCGACAGCCGATGTGTGTGATCCACCTCACCGGCGAACGTCATGCTTCCCACACTGACATATGTGCAGTTCTCTACAATGGTGTACAGGGATGTGTAGCAACTGGGACATATTCCCCGTGATATGTGGCATCCCTGGTCACACATTCGGACACACATGGCAGTGCTAGTAATGATACACCAGCCATATCATGACACGTTTGATGGACATGCAGCGGTATTGATTGCATTATGTGTACCAATGCTATATCTGGCAAATGTGCTGCTATATACACATGAGAGGTTGTAGGTGTTACAGGTGCCATATGACATATAGTTGTTAACACCTGACAGCTGTGTATGCATTATGTCAGCACCGTCACGTAAAAGCGACATAGCGTACAGTTAGCACATGGCATGATAGGATGGTGTGTGACACAACTGTGAGCCACCCCCTGCACACATACATCTAGACAGGTGGTTCACCATGTTATGTACACACATCCCTCCATACATGCTGTTTGTATGTCACCGTATACAGATGTCAATGATGGGTCTGCATTGCATCTGCATGTCGTAGGTAGGTGCAACTATGTTATGGACATCGGGCACTGCACATGCATGTTTGCTGCATGCACAGTACAGATGTCACATGTGTCTCCTGTTGCCATGTTTGTATGCATTGCTATTGTTGGACATGTGTGTTGACATACATAACACATGGACTGCGGTATGATATCACGGGTGTTACAGGCGACCAGTACAAGGGTATGTGTCCTGGTCAACACTGCTACCCCCTGTAGTGTGAGCATTCAACAGACATGGGCCCACATTCAATTTGCGTGTGTAGCATTGATTAGGCCAGTGTTATGCACGAGGTACATCATAGGCCATGTATGTATGTGTTGTGTGTGCAGTCCATGCACACATCCACACAATCACATGTATGACATACCCAGATGTGTGTTCATTGGTGTACAGCAACAGTCAGGTGTCACAGCTGTGTAAAGGCCATTGTATGTCTTGAGCCGACCTGTTCATGTATACTGGTATCATTGCAATGCATAACACCTGTTGGATCCCTGTTGGTAAGTGTGTACTCTGCACAGCTGGTGTACACCACTGTACAGCTCAGTGGTCATGTGTCACATGGTGTTGTGGGACCATAAGGCTGTGTAGTGCTGCACCAATGACATGGTGCTGACTTGACAGCTACAGTGTACACTGCAGTGTGTTCATGTGTGACCTGCACCTGTGACAGCTGTGATAGCAGCTGTGTGTGTACAGGTCACTGCATGTGTGACTGCCCTGTGCGTGAGGGCAGTTATACCTTACTGTGCCCTTCTGTGTGTACACTCCATCTGCATGCAAGATTGCCCTTTGCAACAGCTGAGTGTGTGAGCATGCCCAATATGCCATTATGTAGATGGACCCACAGTACATTCCACACTGCGCCCCTCCGTGATTAGACTTCGTGTGCATGCCAGATGGCCCTTTGCAACAGCTAAGTGTGTGAACATGCCCAGTATGCCATTGTGTAGATGGACGCACAGTACATTCCACACTGTGCCCCTCCGTGATTAGACTCTGTGTGCATGCAAGATGGCCCTTTGCAACTGCTAAGTGTGTGAGCATGCCCAGTATGCCGTTGTGTAGATGGACACACAGTACATTCCACACTGCTCCCTTCCGTGATTAGACTCCGTGTGCATGCAAGTTGGCCCTTTGCAACAGCTAAGTGTGTGAACATGCCCAGTACACCATTGTGTAGATGGACACACAGTACATTCCAAACAGACGTGGGATACTAAGCGTGTGGGCATGGCCATTGGCATCCTGTATAGCCATGGTGGTCATCCAGGCACCAGATGTCCAGTTTCAATGTCATGATGGATGCCTACAGTGAACACACTTGTTGCTCTCTCGAAGGGTGTACTGTCTGTGGTGCATCCCGTATCTATTCAGTGTTGTTGTGCTCCATAGATATTTAGTTGGCCCGTTGACAGCACTGGCGTGTTTGTGTACGTCTACCTTGGGACGGTAATATGCTTTCAGACCGCTCACTCTCTAAACATTCCCTATCAGCATCTTTGCCTTTGCGGATGATGTCACCCACCTAGACGTATGCCTCTGGGAGTGCTGTGTTCAGTAATCTCGGTAGCGCATTCTGTAAATGCGTAATGCTGTAGTGTGTTAGAGTAGGTAGGTGTGTGTTCAACTCCCGGCCCTTCCAAGTGTGTGTGTGTGTGTGTGTGTGTGTGTGTGTGTGTGTGTGTGTGCGTTTCCAGCTGCCTGGGGACACAGTAAAGCTTTTAGATGCCTCACAACACATACATTCCATATCGGCGTCTTTGCCTTTGCAGATGATGTCACCCACCTAGAAGTATGCCTCTGGGAGTGCTGTGTTCAGTAATCTCGGTAGCGCGTTCTGTAAATGCATAATGCTGTAGTGTGTTAGAGTAGGTAGTTGAGTGTGTTCAACTCCCGGCCCTTCCAAGTGTGTGTATGTGTATGTTTCCAGCTGCCTGGGGACAGAGTAAAGCTTTTAGATGCCTCACAACGCATACATTCCCTATCGGCGTCTTTGCCTTTGCGGATGATGTCACCCACCTAGAAGTATGCCTCTGGGAGTCCTGTATTCAGTAATCTCAGTAGCGCATTTTGTAAATGCGTAATGCTGTAGTGTGTTAGAGTAGGTAGGTGTGTGTTCAACTCCCGGCCCTTCCAAGTGTGTGTGTGTGTGTGTGTGTGTGTTTCCAGCTGCCTGGGGACACAGTAAAGCTTTTAGATGCCTCACAACACATACATTCCCTATTGGCGTCTTTGCCTTTGCGGATGATGTCACCCACCTAGAAGTATGCCTCTGGGAGTGCTGTGTTCAGTAATCTCGGTAGCGCGTTCTGTAAATGCGTCATGCTGTAGTGTGTTAGAGTAGGTAGGTGTGTGTTCAACTCCCAGCCCTTCCAAGTGTGTGTGTGTGTGTGTGTGTGTGTGTGTGTGTGTGTTTCCAGCTGCCTGGGGACACAGTAATGCTTTTAGATGCCTCACAACACATACATTCCCTATCGGCATCTTTGCCTTTGCGGATGATGTCACCCACCTAGAAGTATGCCTCTGGGAGTTCTGTGTTCAGTAATCTCAGTAGCTCGTTCTGTAAATGTGTAATGCTGTAGTGTGTTAGAGTAGGTAGGTGTGTGTTCAGCTCCCGGCTCTTCCAAGTGTGTGTGTGTGTGTTTGTGTGTGTGTGTGTGTGTGTGTTTCCAGCTGCCTGGGGACACAGTAATGCTTTTAGATGCCTCACGACACATACATTCCCTGTCGGCATCTTTGCCTTTGCGGATGATGTCACCCACCTAGAAGTATGCCTCTGGGAGTGCTGTGTTCAGTAGTCTCAGTAGCGTGTTCTGTAAATGCGTCATCCTGTAGTGTGATAGGGTAGTTAAGTGTAAGTTTGATTCCCAGGCCTGCCAGATGTGTGTGTGTGTGTGTGTGTATGCTCCCGTCCGCCTGGAGACTCAGGTTTTGCTTTTAGACACTTCGCAACACAGATGTATCCTGCAAACGTCTTTGTCTTTGTGGATGTTGACACGCACCTAGTAGAATGCCTGTGTGTCTGCTGTGTTTAGTAATCTCGGTAGCGTGTTCTGTAAGTGTGTCATGCTGTAGTGTGATAGGGTAGTCATGTGTAGGTTCGATTACCAGCCCTGCCACATGTGTGTGTGTATGTCTGTATCTCTCTCTCTCTCTCTATATATATATATATATAAAATTTATTTTCTGCCCATGACTCTGCTCTTGCATGGACAGCTGACTGTTTCATGTATCGCATATTTGCATAGTTTTCACATACCAATAGGGTATGTTGCAACTCCCAACATTGTCCATGCAATGTCCATGTTACGGGCGGTGTTACACGCCCTTACAGGCATTTGCTGTATATCTTGGCAAACATCTATCCTTGCTGTACTCTCACTGTACTCGTACATGCCGGAGGCTTCATGTATCATGGCCTAGTTTTGATGTGTGTATGTCTATTTGTGCTGTGTGCATGGCTCTGGGTATGTCCCACTATCATAATTTGTAAAGGTGACAGCCCTATAGGTTCTTCATGTAGACTGCTGTGTCATTTGACATGTCAGCACATACCTGCGGACAGTACTGCACGTCCTACTGCAGTGCATTTCATAACTTCTGCGTTATCTTGCAGTCAATATTGCTGTTTCCTCACACATGTATCTGTTTCTGTTCATACCACTCCACCTCCTAGAGCAAGTTGCTGGACAAGGCCTTATCTGATAGTGGAATACATAGGGGCAGTATTGACATGTTGCTCTTACAAATGTAGATAGTTGACACAATAATAGGTTTTGCATTAGTATGGCTTTTCTGTCGGATTTGGTGTCTTACTCACATGTTTGTCATTATTTCATGTCTTCAGTTATCATGAAAGTGCCAGAATGTTACTGTTGTTACGTGGAACACACCAAACATATGAGGCAGAACTCTGCACATTCTGCGTAAATCTGTACAGTTGCGGAGTATGTGTCTGTAACAAAATATCAACTTTCTGACACCAATACACACACTGTATGGTGGCAATCACAGGCCACATGCCATTACATTTATATTGCAGGACACACCCACCCAGACAGTTGTAGTCCTCAGACAGGCCAACAGCTGCTTATCCACACTAATTGGTCTATCATGTACCGTATGTGTGCGCCGGTATTTGCGCTTTCCGTCAGTGGCAGAGCTCACGTACGTGTCTGGGGGACTGGACATTGTTACGGTGACACTGCATGACACCCTGAGGGACACATTACTTTTGTGTCTATTAACCTTCCACATTGACATTCACAGGGCATACATTGTCATTCACATTTGTCAGAGTACATGCGTGTGTCTTGTACATGTTTTCTCATTTGTCCTGATGTCTTTCTTCTCACCTGTCCACCTAGTATCACTAGTTCTGTACATGTATTTTGGACAGGTTACCTTCATACCCCTAACCTGTACACATTATGGGTAAATGCCCTGACATTTGACCTTGTTACATTTGTCATAGTGACGTGCCTTTCTGGTAAATTGCTGGCAAGGCATTACGGACTGTGCGGTAGATAATAGTGACTGACATTTCCATTACATGATTAGTAACACTCATAACATCCATATTCATGGGTACACCAGTATTCTCACAACATTCTGACTTTGTCTGGGGTATATCTAATATAGTCCCTATTTGTATTTCATGTGCTATGCCTTAATGCAGCTGCGTTATTCTGACAGTTTGCCAGTTATGGGTACCATCTTGGTCGTACACATGTCCATCCATGATAATCGCCTACATGACACTGATATAGGGCCCTACATATTGCCAAAATGGTTTCCCCAATATCCAGTGGATGGTTTGCCCCATTATTGAGAATATAGGCATGTGCTATACCCACATCACTCCCACGGGGCGGGCCTACGAAATCCCTGCCAAACAACACCTAGGCCCATTTCTGCATACCCATGATTCCCATCCCTGACAATCCTCTACGGTACCCATTACACATGTTTAATGTGTGCGGTACTGAAGTGTGGAAACAATTATATGCACTCCCCACTCTCTGGATATCAGTTCGTACGTCACACATTCTATCGACACATGTGTCGTCACCCTTGCACCTGATAATGTTGCATGTACAGTTATTTTGTATTTGCTGCGGTCACTTCTTTTGCGTCAATGTCGGTTGACACTATGTAAGATTCAATTTTTGGAGTCCTGCAATGGACACCTATCTGCATATTTAAAGTGTAGAACTTGCTGTACTGTCACTTTCTGGCCAATGTTTTGGAATGCTGCGGTTTATTCACCTCTCCTGCATGTCTGTTTGTCTACCCATATTAGATATAACGTCGCCTATTTATGTACATATGTCATATCTACGGGACATAAGTCTGTTGTGTATACATATATACATGTACAATCCTCATTTCATAACTTGCTTTGGTTTACGTCTGTGGATTATGTGTATGCACATATATCTATATCCATACCATACCTTTCCACTATACAGATTGTCGCAGAGTGTACAGCTGCTTGCCCCTTTATCTTCACTGTGTTTTAAATAAACCTGTGTCTATCTGGCAATGTCATGGAATTTCATTTGAGACTTACAGTGGGGTTTTCTGGCAAGCAGTTCAGGTTACGACTGCATACCCTTCAGAGAATCCAAGCTACTGACACACCCATTATTCTATCCACTTTCTATGTTTGTTCTGGCACATATCTGGTGTTTGTCCCTATTTGTACTGGTAGTTTGTATGGCTTTGTCCGGTTTCATACTTTATGAGGTTAACAGGTTTGAGCCATGTATAACTAACATGGGGGAAACAGCATTCGTTTACTATGCTGTGAGCGGATCACACACGCACAGGCGCACTTGCATTTCCTTATTGTGGGTTACGCGCAGACGCGCATGCATATCCTTATTGTGGGTTACATATGTTTACTAAGTCTTTGTGCTTATGTGGGCTTTATTACTTGTGACAGTACCAGTAATTATCTGTAATACGGTTAACGGACGTTTGCGAAACACACGTTCACCTTTACATATTTAACTGTCTGTACAGCACAGACGCATTCATTACACTTTCACATTATATGTGCTGTAGTCGTTGTTCAACCGGGACTGCATTCACGTTGGCCGGATGCTGTAACCACTATACGTTTGGTGTTCTGACTCATTTATATGCATACCCATAGTACATAGCTACATTAACATATGCCTCACTGCTTCACTTACGTCACAGGCATCCATTCTCCTGCTGGGAAAAATGCGGTACTACATGTTACACATTCCCTATTCCCTACTGCTCTGGACCCATGATGCATATTTCATCACTGCAGGGATATTCAGAACCCAAAGGCTTATAGTCCTGACACATACAGGTCTTTAATTGTCAGTGTGTTCATGTAGTGATCTGGATTTAGGCTTGTCCGCCTGGTGAACGGAACTGCCCTGACCATGTTCAAATGTCAGACAAAGCACATGGACAGGGTTTGTCCATTTTAAATATTTAATCTATGTTTACAGACACAGGTGTTTGGGCACCTGTCAGCAGCTTATGATGTTGGCAATACATAATATGGGTGGGGGCGGTTACGATACATAATCCACGGTGAGTGGTGTTCCCATTCACATTCATTCTTATGAGGGTTATTATTTTGCACATGACTTAACTATGAATTAACTACGGGTATGCAGTAGTACAGTTAACATATGTGACGGCTTGTTACAGTATATATGTACGGACCTCTGTAATACTGGGGACTACCCCACATCCTTCACAACATTTCCTGCTTATGTACATACTATTATTCCATGAACTTTCGAAGCTTGTGAGAGCAGTAATTACATCTGTCCCTATTTGTCCACCCATCCTTTTAGGCTTTGTCCAGGTTTTGTTGCTGTAATAGGTTGAGAGGTGGTGTCGGTATGTGATTGAGTTGAATATATACTGTTGATAATTCAGTGGGGAGTAGGGTTACCACTTCTTCCTCTTTGCGAGGAGAGGTCCCACTTTGGACAGTTGTGTCCTGCGATGACACCTAAGACATGACAACTGTCCTGTGATTTTAAGACAATAATATATTTCTTCATTTCTGTACTAGTTGCATGATACCGGTATTTTGTATCTGGTACACGTAACTATTATTTGGGATAGCATAAGCTATTCAAATGCTATGGAATTAGCTTTTATCTTGGCATACACGTGTAATTCTGTACTTTGCACAGGCCGGGGGTATGTTTTATCCTGCAAATTCTCACATTTCTACAAGGGATGTCCCACCTTGGCCATCTGAACAGGTGGCAACCCTAGTTGGGTGACCTGCATGGTGGACAGCTGTTCCATCCTGCGTAGTATGAATTGCATGTCTGTGTAGAAACTGAACAGTACCATGATTACACATACACGTTTTGTCCAGATGTGTACAGTAATGGACACCGTGGCATGAAAAAACAACTCTGAGGTTTCAACAGGTTACTTATCCCATGCGGGATGTACACACATTTTGCCGTAACATTAATGCGCGGGCATTTGGATTTACGTACCTGTGATGGGATGTTTACAAACGTGGGATACATATTTGCAATCCGGACACTGCCTAGGACGATACTTCCTACTACATATGGGGAATACCCGCTATGTGTAGGTGTACGGATACGCAAGGCTGGTAGCTGGATTTGGTGGTCATTCGGATATGGGTGCGGGTTATGTGCTATACAGGGGTTGTTGCGTATTGCATTTGCATGCATGGGTTCTACTTTTGGATATCCCGGTTCTGCATATAGCATCCTATGTGTATGTGACGGTTACGTTCCTGTTCATGTGTATAGCACATTTTAATATACATATGTTTGTGTGTGTTTGGTATACAATATGGACTGTCAGGTTTCTTTACGGTTGTTATATAGCCACAACTGCCCTGCTGTGTACTATCACTACCACTGTGGGACTGCTGGTGACCATACCCATGGGGCTAGACGTGTGTATTGGCGGCGCGCTGACATGATGCACTTCACTTCCACTGGGTATAACTTCTGACAGTGCAGTACATTACGGACACACGATTTTAAATATCATTTGTTCCATGGATGGAAACTCACATTATGTTGCGTGCATTTCTGTTTGGTTCTCCATTTTGTGTGGCCGGGAACTGTCTTGCATGCTTTGCATACGTTTCATTATCCACGAACACTGATAGGTGTGATTACTATTGCAGGCAGGCTATAATATTCAACAGTTTAGGTTGCTCATCGCCAGCCGACATTGACACGCCTCCGGGCGCAGCTTAGTAACACCCCATGCACTTGCGCACGTGTCCTATGCACATGGATGTGGTAGCGGCGCACCTTCATTAATATGCATATGGTGCTACTACACCATTTATATGCCGCACAGCCGGCGCAGGCCTTACACCGGCCTTGCGCCAAGCTTCATGAATCCGGGGGTATGTTTATAACATCCAAACCTCACATCCTTATTTTACTCTGATACTCCGTAATCTTTCCACTATCATGAACCATTTTACTTTTAAATCTTCATTCCTTTTTACACTATTATCCACATTTCACATCATAAATCAAAGCCACCAAGCCCTTATTTTCCTATCATTTTCAACTAACATCTTATATGAACTCATCAAAGCTGCATGGACAGTTGGACTGATTAAACCTAACCCCCTTTTTTTCTTCCCATATATAGGGCAACCCTCTTTACAAGATTCAGTTTACTGCCCCAAAAATAAGAAAACTGCTTACATCAGTCCCTCTTCTTTTATACTAAGAATTATATAAACCCTAATCAAATACCTAATCTTATAATAAAACAACTGAAATAAACAAACCCTTTTCTTATAAGGCATTCTGAAACATTTCCATAACCTACCCATTTTTTTTTATTTTTCTCAATAATACCATTCCATTGATCATAAATAACCTATTTTGTTTCCCAAATCATACTGCTAGCAGGGTCTATATTAAATTGTTGAAACAGCATTACAGCAAATGCTGTTTTGCCGACACGAAAAGAGCAAAATGCTCAAACAGAGAAACCCTAGGTCACCAATTTTTTCCTAGGGAAAAAAATCAGTAGACCAATAAAACACACCAGTTAAAACATTTTAAAGTGGGGGGCTTTGCTCACCACACCTCCCAACCCAACTAAATATACCAACTTTGAGCTCACATTACAGTGGGGTAAAGGGCAATGTCATGGCTCAGACAAAGTGATTTTTTTCCCTAGGAAAAAAATCGCTGACCTGAGCTTTTGCTGTTTGAGCATTTCGCTCTTTATGTGTTAGCCAAACGACATTCGCTGTAATGCTGTTTCAACAATTTAATATAGACCCTCCCCAACAGACTTACTTCATTAACAACAAACTTAATAACTTCTGTCCCTCCTTATTTACTGGCTGACAGCTGTTATCCTTGCACATCTCTAACTAGAATTCCCCCAAACACTCAACCACATTTATAATCATTCTTCCCATCCCTCTTTTATCATTGGCTATCACAATTATATCATCTGAGTATGAAAAAAAATTAGGACTACACACATCAGTTACAAAATATTTACCTTCTAATATATTTTCACACATCTTGACCCCTACTGCATTCATAACTAAAGAAAACAAAATTTCGCTCATTGGGCAAGCTTGCCTCACTCCCCTTCTCATATGTATTATACAACCTATCCATCCATTTACCAAAACTTTAACCTTAATACTTTTATAAACAGATTGTAATAATTTCAAAATGTTGCATTTCAAATATTCTTTCATAATACACCTTAGACAATCAATTTTTTTAACATCTCACACTAATAATTTAACATCTTTACTTCTACATAAAATATCATTCACCATTTCCCTCACCAAAATTAAAAACACCAACTTCCTCCAGAGCTTCATGCATCACCTCACTTTGCCTAATATGCAATCTTTTCTTAAAGATCTTAATCCATGTTATTACATGTTATCAGTCTCCAGTCCTTAATATCACTCTTTCTTTAAATACCAGTCACCATTCTGACTATGAAGCTTACAATTCCCTCATTGACTACTGATCACTCCATAACTGATCAACCTCTCTTTCGAACACCTCTTTATAAACTTCAGTGTTGATCTCTTTATTAATTTTTGTTCAACTATTATGTCCTTACTTTCTTCACATTCAACATTAATAGCTCTATGATCAGAAAAATTATGTAAAACGTCTTGGCAATACCATAGATGAACACCTTAAATTTGATATCAACATTCAACAAAACATAAAGAAAACCCACCAAAAGCTAGGCATGCTCTATAGGAATAACCTCTTTCTCTCCAACTCCTCTAGGCATACCTTGGCAACTACCTACCTTCTACCTTCTTTACTATATGGATCCCCTCTTCTAACTAATCTGTCTTCTTCCAACACCTCAAAACTTGAAATTTGCTATAATAAGATCTCTAAATTTGCAACTAAATCCAAAACCTCTACTCATCACTGCCTTACCCTACAATCACTGAACTGGCTAGTACTCTCTAACCACCTAGACTATCTTCAACTAACTACCGCTCACAAATTAATATTCTACCCAGATAAATGCCCAGCCTTAACAAACATCCTTCCCCCATACATCCCAAACAGATCTCTGAGTTCTGAATACCAAAATTTAATTTCTATACACAAAGCAAACATCCTGCTGGCCAACTTATACTCTCTTTCTCTCTAGGCAAGAAATGGAACTCTCTCCCTCCTTCACTTAGGACTATACCAAACTCAGAAACCTTCAAGACCCAACTTTTCTCATACCTGTCATCCAAATGGACATGTTCTTGCTTACACCCTACCTAAATTTAAGGGAATTCCCCAATGACCTCTTCATACTCCTTGCTCTACTCTTCCCTCAAACTAATATTTATATTCTCCTAAAATATACTTAAGCTGACAGTCACTGAATAAGCAATTCTCTCACCTGACTCCAAGTATGTAAATATTGTTAATATCACAGTATTCTATTGTCTGCACAGCACGTTTTTACATAACTTAATTAAAACATCTGCATGCAAATTGCCCCCCCTTCTAATGTAAAAACACAAGAAACCTCAGATCTTTATTTTACAGAAGTTGATCATGCTGCGCTGAATGGAAATACCTGTAAACTGTGTTCTCTATTATCTGTTAACTGTGTTTTATGATGTACATTTTGTGTCTTTGCATTTCCTTATTGTATGAATTTTTATACATGTATTTTTACCTTTAACATTATGTAACCATTATTGTATTGCTTATGGAGCTTTTCTCCCCAGGCCTCCACTGAAAATGGGCACGTTCTGGCCCAGTGGACTTCCCCGGTAATCAAACTGAAAATAAAAATAAATAAATAAAAAATGTTAACAGCCTTCCTTCTTTGTATCTCTACTGATGATTCTGATAATAGCAAAAAATTAATCTCAGTATACAACGTACTTCTTTTATGTCTCCACCCAGTACCACTCATATTTTTTTTAGTTTCCAAATCTCATACATTCTTTTAATTTCCTGAGTTACAACTCATCCTTTCTTTTATAATTTATTACCCCACAATTAAAATCCCACATCACAATTATTTTCATGTTTACCATAACACATGGCTTAACAAGTCAAACGTTCCCTTTCTTTTACTGAAATAAAAGAGTCAACTCCTATCTCCCTAAATACATCCTCTAGTCTCCTCACTTCTACAGCTGTAGCTCTCCCAACCATTATAATGCCAAAATCTAACACTTTGACATCCTCTACAAACATGAACCTGAACAAACACTTTTCCCTTCCAAAATTCCTTACAATTCTACCTACCTACTCACAATGTTTCAACCCGTACTTTATCAACTTCTGAAAGAAAGTTAGTATTTTGTAAACAAATTTTTTCAGCCTCACTTTTTCACACCATTTTAAATGGCAAATGAGGTATGGTAACAAAGCAATTTGTCCAGGGACATCTTCAGGTTGAGGTTAGGAGAAATAGTAATATGGTTCAAGAGGGTAGGGGAAGAAAGCTAGTTGGGGGATGTGAAAGGGTTAAATGGGAATGTAGTTTGATTGGGAGGAAATAAGGTAACAGTAGGGAGGGGCTGAATGGGTTTTATGCAAGTGTAACTGGATAAGGAGTCACATTTTGGCGTGAAATTGCTAAGGCAACTGCTACGTCTGAGATGACCTTTAGGTATTCTGGAGAACAGGTAGGCCTTGGGTTAATAGTGTTTGGATGTTAATAATAGGTGGGTGGTTTATTTATATATGTGTATTTTTTTCCTGTGGGTTGCTGGCTACTTTTAAGGTAGGTGAGCAATGGGATGGTGAAGCTTAGTGGCTTGGAGAGGCAGTGTAGCCTTCTTAGGATTCTTTAGGTTACCCTTAATTTTTCAATAATGGACATGGTGCGGAACGGTGGTACTATGGGTTTGTTGGCCCTGGTAGTGGAGCAGGTAGTGATTCATGGGGTTAATGTTGTTTGTGGAATAGATGACTAGAGGTAATATGTTTAGGAACAGATGGTCACTGAATTTTCATGTTAAGATAGGCATTGGTGGGGCAGTTGTTGTTGTTGAGTGTTGCTGTATTCTTCTTTTCATTGGTGTTTAGGGTCATACTTCATCTCCAGTGTTGACTTATTATCTGTTTTGGTGCTGAATGCTTATTATGTCACATCTGCATGATTGTGGTATTTTCTTTTTCTTTTCCATCACCGTGTGTTGCCTGGGTTCATTTGGCGCCTATTTCAGTTGTGCTCATGGGTGGCTTACAACTAGCACTGGGTCTTTTCACAGGCTGTGGAGCTCAGCATGTCATGAGCATGCACATTTGTGATAAGGCCAGGACAAACAGAATTGTCACAAATGTGGCTTTTGAAAAGTGTGGGATGACATAATAACTGCAAATGAAATTAAAAAAAACTTAAATATAGGAAAATATCACCGACACCTATAATGTGGGCCTGTTTATTATACAATCAAGAAACACTAAAACTATGATAAAAATATTGAAATGCAATCAACAGTATGAATGTCAGAAATACTAAACTTATATTACTTGCTGAATATCACTCTGACAAGCCATCACAAATACAACCCTGAAGAATACTGTATGCTGCTGTACGACATAATGCTAATGCAGAACAAGCCAGACAAATAATGGTTGTGACTTTACAATCCTAGTTGTAGTTACATGTCTGCCACTATACATTTGGCATGCATGCGCATATGCACTCACAGACCCACACACATATAGATAAATAAATGCACACACACACACACACACACACACACACACACACACACACACACACACACACACACACACACACACACACACACACACACACACACACACACACACATATAGCATATACCAAAACTGGTTTTGGTTTGTAAGTTTTTTGCATTCCTGGCATGTTTTAATGAGGTCATTATTATTATTTTATTAACATAGTACATGATACATATTGTTGAGTCTTTCGGCTTTTCCCGGTTAGGGGGTCGCCACAGTGGAACTCCGGTCCGCTAATGTTTGGTAGTGGATTTTTACGTGCCAAGTTACCAGCCCTGACGCACAACCTTCAACGAAGGCACGCCCATTCACGCATGCCTCCACACAGAAGATGCTCTAGCTGAGAATCGAATGGGACAACGTCTTGCTGTGAGGCGACAACGCTACTGCAGAACCACTACCGCGGTCTCAGTACATATTAATATGAATATATTCTTGAATAACTAAATAAACAGTCTGTGGTCCTGTATAGTATTTTAGTCAGACTATTTGAAATAAAGCTTGTTGCTGAGTGTTCTGAGTTTTGACTCATATTTTGGTCCATTCCTTATAGAATTCATAGTTTTCTGGATTTTGTGGCTAAACAGTGAGGGTTAAGTTCACTGATGATTGAAAGGCAATTGAGTTTCAGGAGTCATACCTTTTGTGAATGTGAGGTAGCATACAAGCTTTTCTCCTATCGGCTGTGTAATTCCTAAGAGCAATTTTGAGAGTTGTCCTATTCTCAGAGCTTTGTCTACACCATTACTGTTGGCTTTGTTCAGATATTGTGCTGACAGATTGACAGGTATGTTGGTTGGGTCGGAGACTTTGTGGGATCTCATTCAGGAGGGATGTTGTGAGGGTCAGGATGGTTATGTTATACATAGCAATGGGGTTTGTTTTTGGGAGGTATTGATCAGGAGGAGTCTCAGTGCTGTTAAACCCAGCAGCTACCCTAATTAATTCTGCTTTGAGTTTGTAGGATTGCATCAGTAGTGTCCATGTAACCTTTAACAGGGTGGTTTTCCAGTATAGGGTCGATATGGTTGGACAGGCTGTGGATAGGTAAGTCTGTCATTTTCAAAACAAAAAAAATAAAAAAAAAATAAAAATAAAGGCAAGGGTGGATTTTGCTATGGATAGTGTTTGGTGTCATACTTTCAACTGTACAGATTTGCACTGAATGTCCAGATTTTCACTTCATATGTTTTATCTGTTTTCATATAATTGTAGTTTATGGCAAATTTAGTGGCAAATCACTAAGGAGTGAGGTTAATAAAAAATAAATAAATAAATAAAAATAATGATGAGTGTTTCAGTCTCAGACCTCATACCATTCAGAAAATTCATGCTAATGTAAAACCTGTTATTCTTTCAACTTTCTAAGTTTGTAGACCAGTATCTTAAAATTGTCCTTAGATTTTTGGGCCACTGTCACATTTTGTCCAGAATGTTTGCACTCTGATGTTGAGAGGTATGTCCTGTGGATATGGTATTCATTACATACAGTAGGTGTTGGTGTTCTGCTTTGCTTTTCTAGAGTGGGAGATAGTGTTTTGTCGACACTTTGCATTGCTTTCCCTGCCCCACATTTTCTGTTGGGGGTGATGTTGAGGCGGGGCATGTGTATTGTGCTCTGTCTTGGTGTTCTTGCCTCGGCCCCTTTTGATATTTGGTAAGGCAGGTATGTGTACGGGTTGTGTGCAGTAGTCAACTGGGGGGGCTGTTTCTAGTGGAGTGCTTGTGTCTAGGGGTGGGGCTGCACACAACTTTTTGCCAGTTGGTTGGAGTTGTGTTGCTGGTGGTATGGGCTGGTGGCTTCCATTCACTCAGGAGCTGCCAAGGATGGGGTTTCATGGGTGAGAAGGTGCTCTTGACTAACGGCCATTTGTGAGCATGCACACTATGCTGCTGACCATTATGGGGGAGGGGGATGATTTGGATGCATGGGCGAACAGTTCGCACTAGTCAGAAGAGAAAAAAAAATAAATGAATAAATAATGACAAGGGGGAGGGTGAAGGAGATTAATATGGGTGGAAGCCTGATTTTCCAGGAAGTCTAACTGGTGGTGTTATATCTGTGTACGTCATGTGCCCTGCACCTAAGTTCTGTGCCACATGAGTGCCCTAGTACCTGAAATATTGAATAATTATGAAGCACTGTTTAAGGGTCAATCATGCCTTTAATACTGGGACAGAGTCTGAGCACTAATCATACCTCTCAACCTCTTAGAGCAAGAAATATGGACAGAGAGATAAATAAAAGTGGAACAAAGACCCAAAAATTGGGAAAATTTTTGAATACTGCTCTTATAAACAGAAAGTTGTTAGAATAACAGGTTTTGCATTAGCAGGTGTTTTTTTTTTTGAAGAGTATGAAGTCTGAAATTCAAATGTCTGTCATTATTTTCTAATTTCAGTCTTGTATGACCTGTCACTAATTTACCAGAAAACCACAACTGTATGAAAAATAGGCAAAAAAATATGACACAAAAGTTTGGATATTCTGTGAAAATCTGTATATTTGAGAGGTATGGCACTAATGACTGAACAAACTCCTAGCAGGAAGGACTTCAGGTGGGGAGTTTGTGATTTTTGGTAGTACGACATGGTAGGTGGTCTGTCCAAACAGTGTGTCATGTGTTGTATCATTGTAGTGCTTGTATAGACAGGGACAATCCACTGATGGGGCCATTGGTAACGTTTCATTAGGTGTCAGTGAAGGGAATGGGCAGAGATGGACAGACTTCTGAACAGATGGTTGGGAGATATATTTCATCAAGAATGCAGACTGGCTGGGAGGGAGGGCGGTCTGCCTGACATTTCAGTTATCCTTCATGACTTCATAGAAGCAGAGACAGGGCTGACAGTACATGCATGGCCATTGAAGATCCTACAGCTATTTTGATATCCTTATAGTTTGAGGACAGAAACATTTAAGCTTCTCTTTGCTCAGAGAATGTACAGGTTTTTGGCCTCATGATTTTGGTCCAATTTCATACACTGTGGGTTCTGGAATGTTGATAGAACTTGGAGAATATCGGCAGAAATTTGAGTTCAGACTTCAAATCCCATAGTAATTTCATGTAATTCAAACCTGTTATTCTATCAACTTTTGCAGCAGCTTGAGAGAGGTTCAGTGCAAATTCTGGGAGGCTGCCAGGGGGTATAGGTGAGATAGATAGGCTTGGGGAGGGTCTGGGATTTCATGGCTTATTTTCTTCCTCTCATTCAATGGATTTACATTTGTCATTCCGTTGAGTATTTGATATTCAAATTATCTGTCTTCTGCAATGTTTAGTAGTAACATACTTGAGTTGATAGCTCACTTTATGTTCTGTGTGCTAATAGGTGTCATGTAAATCCATGGGTTCAGTTATTGCTGCTTGTTGCATAAGACTGTTATTTGCTACTGTGTGTCCCTTGGCTGGCTGAGAAAAGATTTGTTAGGGGATACGGTGTTGTCAGGTTATTAAGGATAAGGGAGGTGGGTTAGTGTAACTGCTGTGCATTTGATGAACAAGGTAGGCTCTTGGCAGCACCTAATGTTGTCATTAAGAAGTTTTGGTCTATGTGTGTGCAGAGGATTTACGTTTTTCTTTTCTTTTGCAGATGGATGAGTGCATAGTAGGCATCAGTCAGTGGCCTGAAGGAAGTGGATTTGAAAAGTTATGGATTTTTCTGGGTTGGATGTGCCAATTACCGGAGTGTTACATAATGAAGTTGCAGGTAATCCTACTTTATTAGGCATGTCATTAAGGCATGTCAGAGTTGGTGCAGTTTGGGAGGACTGTGAAGGAAAGTGAGTCTGAGAGATGTCAAGGGCAGAGTAGAGCAGGTTTGGGGATTGTTAATGGAGATTTTGGGGTTGTCCACAGGTGGGGTGGAATTGGGACAATGTGATGCTGGTTTGGATTTTGGGGGCACGGTAGTTGGGTTTGAGTTTTCCTGTGGAAAGGCTATGCACATAGGTTGCTCAGTGGTCGATGCTACTTTGAAAGTGTAGTACTATTCTTTGGATTTGGCATCAGTGGGTGGGCAATCAGAAGAATGTGTGTGATCTGGACCTCTTTGAGGGTTAGGTGAAAGGTTTGACAGAGCATTGCAAGGTATATGTGTGTATTGGGGATGTGTAAGGAACAGATTTCCGTTTATGCAGGAATTGGAAGCATTAAGCAAGGCACTGTGTTTTGGTGGATGCTAGTGGATGTAGGCCATGGTTTGTTTGATTTGCCAAATTTGTATATAAAAAAAAGCTTTGTGGGTGATGCTTCTGGACAAGGGTGGCATTAGCTTTGATTATTATAGTTGCACAGGTGACAATGTTATTTGACTTTACTAAATTTTGGTCAGTGGTCTGTATGTTCGAAGAGTTGTGGTGAGCTGATAGAGGGAAAATTGGCAGACTGTGCCTAATGTCAAGGTAAGTTTTGTTGCAAAGACTCTTGGGGAACTGGAGGCTCATTGGGTTACAATTTGGGGGGTATTGGCTTTATGGATGCATTGAAGTCATTAAAGTGGGTGGTTTTGTTGGTCAGCAAATGCTATTCTGTTCATTAGGTTTTGTCTTGTAGATAGTGGGAATAGTGCTTGGATTACTATTAAACTGATCTTTTAGAATAGGAAATCTCATTTTTGTCATTATATAGTCTTGGCAGCAAAAGGACACTGCGGATAAGTAGGATGGCATGCATTTCGATTTGCTTTGTTTCAGATGGTGTTTGGATCTTTAGTGTTTTGGTAGTACATATGCCAGGTAATGATCTGGGAATAATTACAAAGCAACCAGGGGTAGTAGGATGAGTGAAGATATGTTTGTTTTACATGTGTTGTACAAGGATCTTGCTATTACTTTTGCATTGGGGAAGGATCATCAGTTTAATTTTAACTGTTCAGGCAACTGTCTCCTTTGGGTATTTATATCATGGGGCTTTGTAGGTTGATGACAAGGATCCAGTTTGGTTCAGAAGAGGGAGTACACCGAATGATGTTTGGCCAAAGCCTTTAATGTATGGCTAAGTTTGTTCTGGAAGGTATTGTTGAAAGTTTGTTATGAAGGAGGAGAAACAGCCTGGTCAGGCTTGTAGGAGGGAAGATGGGCAGGCTTGTCCCTCTTCTGTTCCCCCTCTAGTGTATAAGGTTCATTGAGTTGGTAAATGAAAGAGAATGATTGGACACTGCTTGATAAGTAAAAGTAAGCATGCAGAGGTAAGAACACTGCTTATTTGGTTGGATGTTTAAGTCAATAAGTGAGAAATGAAAGTGAGCGATGAGATGCTGCTTGATTAGAAAATAAGCGAGCAGAGGTAAGGGAGCTGCTTATTTGGTTGGATGTTTAAGTCAATAAGTGAGAAATGAAAGTGAGCGATGGGATGCTGCTTGATTAGTAAATAAGCGAGCAGAGGTAAGGGCGCTGCTTATTTGCTAGAGTAAGCGAGGTCATGCCCTAGTTAACAGTTAAATGGATGTTTATGCTGTGATTTATAAACTAAAATATTGGTCAATAAGTTATGTTTATGGAATTTTAATAAAGGTAGCCAAACATCATTTAGTGTAATGTGTTTATTGAAAGGGATCGGGACAATTTTTCTTATTTTGTTAGTCCAATGTTAAAATTAATTAAAACAAATCTGGCATTATTCCTTGCCTTTCTGTTTGATTTCTTGTGAAATATTGTTAAACGTTCTATCATAGCCCATATTTTATTCCTTTTTCTAATTATCTTTACAACTCTTTCACCATCATCTGACTTCTCACTCTTTCTTCAGCTTCTTCATTTTAAGCATTTTCATTAATATTACTTTCCTTCTCTTCATTTAGTGCAATTATATTTTTCTCCCTCTGTGACACTTTCAGCATCATCATTTACAACATTTTCATCCTCTTCCTCTTCTACCTCATACATTTCATAACCTACAACATTATCTACCTAATTTTTGTCAATATTATATTCTTTCCCTTTATCACAATCAAACAAAAAATACCACTCCTGCTTATAAATTCCACATTCCTTTCTACCGTTGCTCATCATATGTCCTGATTCCCTATATTGGCTACATCTAATATTTACATATTCACTTATAAGATGATTAAAGTCACCAAAGAACAAAAATGCTTTTTGGCTATCCCATGTTATCTATCTGTTCCCATTACCAGCCACATGAATAACAGTAGACAGATGCTTTACAGCATCTTTTTTCATATTTCAAAATAACATCCAAGTTCCACCTCATTCTGAATGCCTTCTTCATAGTCAGCTTTTACAGCACATTGTTAAGATACAGCTTTCTAAAATCATAGAGGTCAATTTCATCAGTCCAAAATTGTACAAACACCTTCTTGTTTAACCTGTTTCCCCTGCCCAGAAAAATTAAATTTATTCCATCCAAAACAGTCCTTCTTTGTTTTGCAGCAAAAACACAATTTGCCCATTAATTCTTCTGGGGTGGAGCTTCACAGACTAGTGGGATAGTTGTAAGTTGCTATGCTACATGTAACAGTAAAATAAATGTAGAGAAAGAAAACAAACATTTATATAAGAAAAAGGATAGCAACAAAGAGGGTGGGAGAAAAGAAATAAAAAACTTATGTTACTATGTTGATAATAATATTGTGTTTCTGCATGTTTGAGGCACCAATAGTTTCTGTATGTCATCTCTGTCAGAACTTACTCTATTCAATGTATAGTTTTCAGGGAATTCAATTCTGTTTTCATAAGATAAACCTGACAATTATTCCTGCTATTTTAAGTGCAATTTTTAGTCTTTAGGGACATTTCATTATTTTCTGCTGCATCTATATATATATATATATATATATATATATATATATATATATATATATATATATATATATGCAAAATTAGAAGATTTTAGGCACAGAATACTCATTAAAGCAAACAGACAGTGCTTTAAACAGTAAATATGACAAGTTGTGGTAAATGATTACTCTGACATGAAATGTCAAAGTTCATGAAAATCCCATGTTTTTCTAATTAGACAGCATATATTTGAGATGTATTGGTATTTTCCCTGTAACTCAAACTGGGAAGAATTGGCAACATTTTGTTCAATTTCTTTACCCTGCACCCCTAACTACATTTTTCTTTGCTCTATTCCAAGGACCATTTTCTCAATGTGGCCCTTTAAAGTTTATTTACTGGATGTCAACCAACTCTGGAGTTCCCTCAGGGATAGCCTATCATGAAGTTTAAGCAAGTTCCTCTTTTTCCAATAATGGAGGTACTAAGGTCTCTGCCTAACACTTCAGCCAAAAGATAGGCAGTTCATGCCATTACTGTTAATCATTAATTGTTATATCTGCCTAGCTTATTTTTTCTTATTTTCCTGCATAAATTTGATGCATATATTCCTCATTCCTTTGTTTCAGCTTCCTGTATTTTTGCTCAATATAAACACTATTACCTGACAGTTAAATGTAGAGATATAACTAGCCAATCTGGTGGCCATTGCTGCCCCTTGAGCTGATACTCCCTCTCAAAAGAAGCTCTTCTCCTTCGACTTAAGAACAAACAAACAAACAGAAAGGCTATTCTTTTCTTTTAAACTGTAGCAAACTGACTGATACATTGCACCATGCAGATGCTAGTTTATGGCAAACATGGAACACTGAAGTGCTTCACTTCAGACGGAAAATGCAATACCTGCATTGATTTCTAAATGTCAGTAATGCACTGCAGAACAATTGGCACCTGCAAATCATATTCACCTGCACCCCTTTGCCCCAGACTAGCAACATATCTGGTTCAATGTAGTCCTATTTTGCGTTACACACTACCATCTATCTTTTCTTTTTCTTGTATAGGTTGTTCTTCTTCTGTCTCAGTTTGAATGAATTCCTCCCTCTCATTTTTGCTTTCTTCTGCCAATTACTTTCTCTCCACAAATGTTGTTTCAGAACGAATTTGTCTTCAGTTTTCCTCTTCTATTACTTACATATACCTGTTACCCACTGACAGAAGTAGGATTAGAACATGGGATTAGAACAGTAACTGGGCATGGTTTCTTCATCTTTTTACTATACCAGTGAAGTGTTTTCTTATTAATAAGTCTCCTCTCCTCAAAATTCACCTGAGGTTTAGTATTCTTCATTTCTGTGACTTTCTGTTTCAGCTTAACAGAATGTTTAGGGTTATTCTCAAGCTGTGCATTTTCCCTGCTTCTTAACATAATCTGATTGGAATGCACTCTTTGACTGGATGATTTCTTTTAAGTTGTACTAGTCATCTCTACTCCCTGGTCTGTTGCACTTTCAGGGTGCAAAATTGTAGCATGCAGCTCCCTTCCTCTACCATCACTGTTCCTGCAGGCTGTGCTACCATGGATAATTGTTGATATATCTAATTAAATGCTGCAGGGTTTTCATCCCTCTGAAATCTAAGCCAAACTATTCTGCCTATGGGGATTTCTAACATGATTTTCAGATTTTAGTTAGACTTGTATTTATGAATGTGTCAGATGGTTGCTCCCACCTGCTTTTTCAGGTTAAGTTGAGCGGTGTCTCTAGGTTAATTCACTTGCTGTTCCACCTTCCCATAATGATAAGGTAGTCTATTAAATATAAGTTCATAGATTAGTACTAGGCTAACTACCCTTGTGGGCCATTTCAAGCCTAGCCAGTTACCCCATGTGAAAATGAAACCCTGCACCTTGTCTTTGTAAGGTAAACACATTAACCATTATGCCATCCTCCCACCCAATGCAATAACTTTTCCCCTTGCTTCCATATACCTGTAAAGTTTGGATTTTTTCATTATTATTATTTTTTCAAATATCTTTATTAAGATTTTAATTTTTTTGAAACATCAATATCACAGTTACAAACTTCATCAAACATGTGATGTGTATTTAACAGGCATATAATCTTAACACTTTAGAAAAAAAGAGTATTACAGAAACTATGTACAAAACGTTGTACATGCCTTAAATAAGTTAATATGCTGAAATCTATAAAAAAAGAATCTTAAAACTTAGATCCTTAATGTCATGTCTATTCAAAGCTAGTTCAGCCTGTAGTTATTTGAAAATACTGAATTTATTGTAGTATATGATGCAGGAGAGTACTCCAAAATTTTAAACATTAGGAGCATTTTCTTTGGTTATAAATTATTATATTGTGAGTTGTTATATATTTGAATGCCCACTTGTTTAAAACCATCCCACAACGTCTTTGATATTTTTCATTATTATTATTATTATACTGTGTGTTAAACTGAGAACTACATTAATAGGGTAAAGAATTTTCCCAAACACAGTCTTCATTTCTAGTTAAGTAATTGGAAACTTTTCAATCTACATGAATACTGACTAGTTCAAATGGTCTTTTTGGAAAGGTCTTTTTTTCACTCATGTACTGTGCCTTTACAAGCATAAACATAGTCCCTGCATCTAGCAGTCTTTGCAGTCCCCTGCCTTCAATTAATACATTGCACTTAATTAACTTTGCTATAGCATGATAGTAATAAGCTGACTGAAAAATCCTTGAAGCCAGGTCATCACACTCCACAGACAAAACATCATTAGCAGCATGCTTTTTAATACCACTGTTTTCACAGGTATAACAACATTACCATTGCTAGTGCAAAACTTACCTATGAGTCTATAGCAGATGTTTTCTGTTTATCTGAATTGGGCACATGCTTTACTATAAGTCTACACTGCTCCGTATTAAAGTTTCACTGCATGAAAATTTGTCTGCTAGTACATTTTCAACATCCTTAGGGTTACTTTGAAACACCCATTTTTGTAAAGTTGCAGGTAAACCTTTGGTAACTTTATTAATGATTAACATTTCTATTATTTTTAATATGCTGATATTCAGGATTTAGCCACAGTTTAAGCACCTTTTGGACCACATAACTGTAATCTCACTGTCTTGTTCAGGGAAAATGTCCAGCCATGAAATTGTTGAGCTTGTGTCTCAGAGATAAAGTCATGTTGGCGAATAGTGCCTTTCTCATTTTCTTTAAAGTCCTAATAGTAACATAAATGTCCGTGACAGCTTTTAAAGGCTCACCACTAAGCTAAGTTGAGCAGAGAGCACTGCTTCCTGGTTACTGTAGTCCTGAACCTCCTGACTAGAATTTATTTCAAATGGCATCCTCAGGAATCTATATCTGCCAAACAGGGTACCAAAAGTGGATAGTAATAAGGATTTGCAATCAAGCATCACTTGGCAAAATGAACGTTTTGCATCCAAAACCAAAAAAAACAGTGGCATTTGGTATTAGAGCTACAACTTCTTTGACTGTATGCATTGGATGATGCATCTCTTCAATGCATTGTTCAAATCTCTTGGGTCAATACATATTCTGATTTCATCTAAGCCTTTTTTGTGAGCTGCTACCATGGATGACATCCATTCAGTTGGTTCTGTAACAAGACAAATTACACCTTGCTGAACCATTTTATCCATTTGACTGCATAGCTATCGGAATTTTCTTGCTGTTCTGATTACTGGATTGACCTCTGGATCTAACTTCATAGAATACACAACTGGCAGTTTGCCCAACTTGTCATCAAAAACATCAGCATACTCTGAGAAAATGGCTTCAGAAAAACTGGAACTAGGATATGTGATTGTATGATGAACTTTTTTGGTAAAAGAAAACAGATTAATTCTCAAACTGTCTCTGAGACCCAATAATGACTGCACAGGTCTTTGAACTACATAGAATAACAAGCTGTAACAGTCCCTGGCCAAATAACATGAAAGCACCACTGAGCCTTCGGTTTGGATTTCTTCACCTCCATAAGCAACAAGTTTCGCACTACTAGCCACATTGGGTTGTTCATTGGTTCTTACCTTAGCAAATGTGTCTGCTGATATAACATTACACTTTGAACCAATGTCTACTTTGAGTTCAGTGGATTTACCATTGATCTGGACAGTACAAAAAAAATCATTCTTCGCCAACAAATTCACTGCATCAGTCTTTTCACCAATTACTGATACACCATCTACATAGAAAGTGGAGTTGCAGTCAACTTGATCAACTTGTTTTTGAGTGACTCTTCTTTATAACTGTGTGAATTTTACTTGATTTACACAATTTTTAAAAATGGTTCCATTTTTTACACTTGTGACATTGCTGACTAAATGCTAAGCATCTCTATCTTTTAGGCTCATGATTGGCAACACAATTGTGACAGTTAACAATAAAGCTGGATTTGGGTTTTGCTGACTCATGCTTGTACTGTACTGAGCATGCTCCTTTCTTAGAACTTGCTGGAAAACTATGTGGTTTCCCTGGTGAATCAGCAGGGGCTGTGGCTACCCATGTGCTTAGGCCTACTTTTGTTTGCCACGTTTTATACTATCTACATTTGCTCTGCAGCCTGCTGAAACCATACTCTTTCACTTGTAAGTATACTTGTGTACCTTTCTGTAAACTTCATGGATCTGACAAATTTCAATGGCTTTATTCAAAATTAAATCACTGTCACAAAGCAAAATCTTTCTCACAGCAGCAATATTAATACCACACACAAGCCTGTCCTTTATTAAGTTATCTTTTAAGTCACCAAACCAACACATTTTAGCTTTGTTTCTCAGGTCAGTAACATAAGCTGCAAAAGTTTTCCCTGGTTTCTGATCTCTTGTGTAAAACAAATACTTCTCTAATGTAACATTCATCTGGGGGTTGCACATTTCCCTGAATTCACACTTCAAACACTTGGGGTCTTCCCTTGATTCAGACTGTAGAACAATATGATGATTTTCACCTTCTCCCTCATATACTGCTGGGGCATACACAAATTAATGCTCTCTTTCAATGACCTCTGACCCAGCTAGATTTAACAAAATGATTACAATGGTGCATGCAACTTTGTCAGAATAAGCTGCTTGTATAAAAATATTATACTCTTGCTCAAATATTCTCCAATTCTCTGCAATATTCTGATTAAATACAAGTGGTAAGGGCTTTTGAATCTGCCATATTAACACATGCCAGTGAAGGGTTTTGCAAATATGCATGAACACAAACATACACATACACACACACACACACACACACACACACACACACACACACACACACACACAATCCATAGATTTATACCAATATTTGCAACTTTTCCCAGTAGCAAAACAAACCTCTAAATAACTGAACTTTGTGAAATAAGTCTTTTGGGCACTGTAATATTCTCAAAATTGTTATACTGCAAGAAATCACCTCTTATCAGTGTAAGAAATATTACAAATAACTGCACTGTGCAAATGAACTGGGCAGAAGAAGCTCAAAGTAAGAAACATTTTGAAGTAACTGCACTTTGCCAACTAACAGTACACAGCTCACTGAAAACTTCCCCCAAAATGGGGGTACCTTGCTAGATAATTGTTTACAGTGCAATAAACACTCTGAAATGGCGACACATTGTGAATAGGCACACCCAGCACAAGAAACTTTTCAAAATGGCTGTACTTTGTACTTCATGAAATAGCTGCAAGTTGCACACAAATAAACTCTTTGGAATAGACGCAGAATATTAAGTACACACTGAAAGCACTTTTACACACTTTGAGATACTTCAAAAAAACTCTAGTTATGCCCCTGATACATTACAAAGTTGTAGATATGTCAACACACAGCAGTCTGCCAAAAACATACAGTCGCCTTGCTTTATTTATGCTTAGTATGCCCATTTTGCACTTATCATATTCATTTTGCTTGTTTAATCTTTTTTCATGCCCATTGTACTTTTCTTGTGCTTGTTTTACTCTAAACATGCCTGTTTTGCTTTAAACATACTTGTTTTGCTTTAGTGGTAATCGTTTTATCAAATATCTTAATCTTAAACATTTCATTTAATTAATAAACTTTTTGTGCCTCTCACTTGTCAATAATGTGGGTTATGCCCTTGTAATGCTCTGTTTTATCTTTTTTATAAAATAAACTGTTCAAGCAAGTTTTCATTATGTTTGGTTCTTTTCTCGCCCCTTTTTTGTGCTCATTTCTCTTAGTTTGCCTTCACTGTTATCTCTGCACCTCATAGCTCTGAATATCAGTCTCTAAAATCCCACTTCTGACACCATGTTGCTCATCTAGTCAGGATGTAATAGATGAGTCTTTACGGGTTCTGTTCAAGCAGCTTTATTATGTACAGACACATCACAATTGAAGCTTATTAACTTTAACTTAGGTAACATATACAACTAGCTACATTCATCCATACATGCTCACTTTCTGGCTGCACTTTCAAAATGGCACCAAGTACAGCACTTGCTTGCTATTTAGATATGCATGTTCAGTCCTTGATATGCTTCTTATAAATATAGCACACACACACTGTTCTACAGTTTTAGAACATGGCTCTGACACCAGTTGTTTGTCTGTGTCAGCCCTTCCTGTTGAACATTTGTGTCAGTATGGGATTCAATGACATCTCCTAATGTGCAATCATCTGTAAATTTAGTCAGCCAGAGACCACTGACATTGGCCTTGACTTCAGAGAAGTAACTGCCAAAAAGGAGTGGTCCAAGGACTGATCCCTGAGGGATCCTCTTGTGACTGGCCTGTTTGTAGAGGTGGACCCCCAATTTAAACTTCCTGTGTCCTGTCTGTGAGCCAGTTGGCTATCCACTGGGTGACAGATGGGTTTGTACCTAACCTCTTGAGTTTGTCAACAATGCCCAAGTGGGGTATTGTGTCAAACACTTTGGCCCGATCAAGGCAGACAGTGTGAACCATTTTGCCCTCATCCATTGCTTTGGTGACCTTCTCAAGGAAGTCCACCATGTTGAGTAGGCATGACCTGCCATTGATGAAACTAAACTGGGTTAGGTCCAATGTCTGGAGGTTTACTATATCATTATTGATTATTTCTATGATAATTCTTCCTATAGCTTTACATATAAGACTAATGATATTTACGGGTCTATAGTTTTCATGAGCTATAGATGGCCCACCTTTGTGCAGAGGGATGAGGTTGCTGTTCTCCAGTCATGAGGCACAAGCCCTGTTTGGAGGCTACAGTTAAATAGAAATTCCAGAGGGTCATGTTTCATGCTATTTAGAAGGCATCCTGGGATATTGTCGGGGCCCATTGACACAGTGTTCTAGACCTTAGAGAGAGACCATTAAGGACCTGTTCACTAGTGACAGCAGGGTGAGTTATATTTGATGGTATTTCCTGAGGGAAGGTTGAGAGGGAGAGAGGGGTAAAGTTGGAGCTGAATTTGTTGGCCAATAGGTTTGCTACATCATCTGGGTCAGTATTGGTGGCTCCATTTACAGTGAGCTCAATATACAATTGTGCATTGTCTTTGAGGTTGTGGACATAGCTAAAGAATACCTTGTGCTTGTCTTTGGCCTAGGGGGACAAATTTACCTCAAATGTGACTTTGGTAAACTTTATTTCTCCTCTGAATTGTTTGCTTAGTTTGATGAGCATGCTTTTATCCTACTGAGTGCTGCACCTCCTAATGTTTGGAATGGTTTTCTTTCTTCTGATATACAGCCTATTGATCTTTGTTATAGGATCATAGGAGATTACTAGGCTATCGACCCAGAGATCATTTATGCCTAGCTGTTTCAACCCAATGTAATAAGTATAAGTACTAGTCAATACCCAAGATTGCATTTAGTGATGACTGCCCATGTCCAGGAGGGCTAGGGCACTAACCCCAGTAAGAATTTACTGTGCCCCATCCACTCATCCAGGTTCCTCTTGAACAGTGTCATAGAGGTGCTCTGTTTCACATGAATTGGTGGCCTGTTCCAAAGATGTGCCAGTCACTGGGACATAAATCTGTCCCCCCAGCAAGTGATTCCACCAGGGTGGCTTGTTTTTTGAGTTAGATCTGTACTTCTTCCGGGTGGGTATGGCTGCCTCTATGCAGCTATTAATATGCTTGTATAAGGTTTCTGTGGACCATTCTGCATAGGTAGGAGTGTTATGGGAGTTTATGGAGTCTTCTAATTTTGCTAGGTTATTACTTCATAGCAGAAAGTTAGCCATAAAGTAGTTCCTGAATATTCCAGGGTTAGCTGAGGTTCAGGTTTTATTTTTAATACAAAGTAGACCATTTTGTGGTCTGCTCTTACCAGAGAAGACATTACTCTAGGGGATGGGCAACAGTATCCCGTATTAGTGAGGACCAGATCCAGTATGGTTGCACCCCTGGTTATTATATTGACAATGTGGTCCAGGGAGTTTTTGTTTACAAAATCTAGGAATCTCTGTGCCTGTAAATTTAGTGTCATATAGGATTCCCAGTTAATAGTGGGGTAATTAAAGTCATCCATGAATATGGTATTGGGTTGGATGGTGAGTGTTTCAAATAAGTTTAAATACATGGTATGTGTTTCATGGGTCATAGGGGGAACCTATTGCTTGCAAGGAAGTGGTATTGGATTTTGCCTATAGTAATTTGAACACAGATTAGCTCGTGCATTGTCCTGTTTGACCAGCCTTGAGGTATATTTATTTTTGATGTAAATTGAGACACCTCTACCTTTAATCCCTGTCTGTGTAGTAACTGGTCTAAATACATGGAAGGCATTATAACCTTGCACTGTCAGTGTGCTCTCTGTGGCTTTAAACCATGTCTCAGCAACCGCATAGATGTCAGCATTCTCTAGGGTGAGAAGAGGCTTCTAGGGAATAGAGGCCACAATTCGTTGCAGACCCTACTGCTATTTCTATTTCTCCTACCATTCCCCAACACAGACACTTAGATTCTTCTCCTGAGGATGAAGAGGCTAAATCAGACTCAGATGACCACTCTTTGCCTACTCCTCCCAGATCCAGGCTCAGATGACCACTCCTTGATCTAATCCTCCCGGATCCACTCAGCAGGCCAAGTAGCTTCTGACAACAAAGATTCCCTTTTTTCTGACTCACCTGTTGAAGAGGTTTTATTTGGAGTAACTATCATCAATCACTAGTTGTTCATAGGTAAATACTAGGCTGTTGGTCTTCAGACTATTACCAGCCTATCAATAACCAGAGGCCAGAATTAAACTATGTACCTAAAGACCTTAACCAGTATGGCACCGAAACTTTCTGAATAGGAATCAAAGCAGATTTCTGAGGTTCAGTAAAGATACTTTAATCTGTTGGAAGTAAGCACTCCTGCTCCTGCACCTAGACAACCAATTCTAGAGGCCTTCCTTGATGTTTTTTCATCTAGTTCCACTTCACCTGACTCACAGCCACCACATCCTAAAAGGCCTGATAAATTTTCCAAAGTACCTGAAGATTTAAAAATTCGAACAAAATCTCTGTGGCAGATGTTTCTGGGTTTTCCATGTCTACAGACACACCCTCTACATTCTTCCTGCTGAAAGTACTCTTCCCACAGATTAAGACAGCAAAGCAATGGGCAGATTGGGAATAAGTGTTTATACATCTTCCACTTTGGCTTTTAGAGCTCTGAATTACCAGACTCAAATGGCTAAATATTTACTACTATTCTGGGAAATTTAAATGTACCCTGGGATTCATGAAGCTTGCGCCAGGCGCAGGTGTAGTGTAGGCGGTATAACGCCAAATATGGCCGCCGAGCGATTCAGGTAAGATCCAATTCCACGTGCAATACCGGCGTACACCAGATCTGCGCAGCCCTCGGCTTAGGTATGCTAATTACCCCATGTGCAGTGCCACACCATGCAAATGAAGGTAGATAGCGATTCATGAAGTGGTGCAGGCATAGCGTAAGCCCACAAAAATGTAAACCAAAAAACACAGTTTACATTTTTCCAAACAGAACATTGGAGCTATGAAAGTGGACCAGATGCATGCATTACAAAGTTAACATATGCCAATGTCTAAATATACAGCCAATGGCATAAGAAAAGATTCACAACACCTAAAAAACAACATTTAATGTCATGTCCACAGTAACGCAAAGTACAACCGCAGGGTATGTGTGCACAAACGGGAACACAAAGATAATATATACAAATGTCATAAAATCACAATGTAATACAAATCATGATTTCACCATAATACTCAATGGTATGCATGGTACACCACAACCAAGCTGCAAGGGTTGCTAAGAGTCTGTGACAGTGTTTGGCGCAGTAGCTAGGAATTAGTAGTCAATGCCATGCAAATGAGGCAGGTAATAGTGAATCGCAAATGTCCCGCTGGACTAAGGATGTACCATATGGCACAGCGCTACAACACCGAGGAGTGGTTTAGAGGTATATATGACATCAGCAGTGGGGTGTGCCACCGTAGCTGTAAGCACATTGAAGCAATGCAAATCCAGCCTGGACATTGCTAAGCAAAGCCGCAGGACAGGGGTGGGGAGGTTGGTATAGCATTGTTTAGCTGAGAGCATATATGGTGCCCGAAAGCACATGTGTATGGGGATGAAAACGTGCCTGAAACCCGGTAAGTGGACGCACGCACTGTGCATCACAGCTCAAACAGGAAGGTCAGGAGAAGAAAATAAGGAAATGCCACAGTAGGGTAATTGGAGTACAACTGAGCAATTAACACCTATTAACTCACAGCGAGCAATCGATGGCAGCTGACAAGTCTGCTCGCAGAAACCTGCAAAACAGGATAGGGGAAGTGTCGGATTGCAAAGAAAAGAGAACCGTCATAGCAGAGCAAAGCAAACCTGCAGTAGACCGGCCATAGAACACATTACGCAAGATAAGCCAGGTTTAGGAAAGTACAAATGAAAGCAGGCTGCTGGATGCATGCCAGAAAATGTGAGGTGAAACATGAAGAAATATAAAGGGAAGGGCAAGAGGGAATCCATGGCAGCCAAATGTAATTCAACACCAAAGGCACCACAATAGTAGTTCCTATCGTAAAACACATAAGATACCCTGTAGCTATGATCATACATACACACCCTATGACATCATCAGTGTTCACAGCACAATAGTATAAAGTGTGAAAGCACCTCACACACACTTGTGTATTCCCAAACACTGCACCATAGGTGTAAACATACGGAGAACTTTTACAATGTACATGTTGGGAGCTGCCATAGCTGTGATTCATCACCATGTGTTAGTGACTGAAGGTGTTGTGGAGGATGATGGCGACAACCACCGCAGGTCCCGGAGGAGGAGAAGAGTGCTCAGACCAAGGGTAACCTACCAGGGGCTACATGATCTGGAGATAGTAGAGCGTTACAGAGTGGACAGGGACATCTTACAGCAAATAGTTGAGCTGTGCTGGCCACACCTGAGATCCAGAAACAACAGAGGGGAACCCATCCCAGTGGACACGAAGGTATGTGTAAGCTTGCAAATACTAGCCACAGGTACCTTTCAAAGGCCAACTGGAGATATAATGGGGATCTCACAGGCATCAACATCCAGGGTACTACACCAGTTCCTGGATGCCATGTTAACCCATGCCAATGAGCATATATACTTCACCCGAACTCAGGAGGAGTTGGCCAGCAATATGCGTCTCTTCCACCATGTGGCACACTACCCGGATGTACTGGGTGCGATAGACTGCACGCACATACATATCAAGTCACCACCCAGTGAGCATGGTAGGCGCTACATAAACCGCAAGGAATACCACTCCATCAACTGCCAGGTCATGTGCAATGCCCAGGGCATTATCATGGATGTGTGTGCTGGCAGCCCTGGAAGCTACCATGACTCCCACATCTGGCATGCCTCACAGCTGTATCAGGTATTTGTCAGAGGGGACATCCCACATGGCCACCTTGTGGGGGATGCTGATGATGCACTGGAGCCATGGATGTTGACTCCCATCAGAAATGCACACACACCCATGCAAGAACGCAAAAATGAGGCACACGCACAAACCAAAATCATCATAGAGCGTGTGTTCGGGATGCTGAAATCACAGTTCTGTTGCTTGGACATATCTGGTGGAGCCTTGCAGTACTCTCCATGCACATGTGCCCACATCTTCATAGTATGTGCCATGCTACATAATATGATTCTGCGGAAACAGCTGCAGCAGGGACATAATGGTTAAGGCCATCACAGGCACAGAGGGATTCAGACCACGAACACCCTGTGCCAGCCCCATAAGGCAGACAGAGGTGTGCCCAATATGCCTATGCCTTCGCAAAGAGGGAATGTATAGCACATACTCTGACAGTGTAGGCCCCTATGGACTGACACACCTCTCCACCTGCACACACAGTAAAATGGGTGGCATACACATATGACCACCTGTAAATTGTAATGTATAGGTGGCCTAATGTGTAAATCCTACATAGGCAGCCCTCAACCATTGCACACACAACAGCTATTGGAACAAGGAATGTCAACACCTGAACAGTACATGCACCTATCAACATATGTTGGTACTGTATGTATAGGTTCCTAGGTACATTGCTAGGTACACGCCCGATTGTCAGAGGCCATTCATCAATCGAGGCAAACAGTGTCAGCTGTCGTCACCACATCGAGTAACCAACTGACCCTCAGTGGAGCAGAGACAATTGCGGGATCCATGTGTGTAATCGGTGTTCCCCACACACTCTGCATGGATTCCCTGGTGTGTAAATGAAGGGCTCCATACAATGTAATCATGGATGTAGTGGCAAATCATGGGGTTTACCCATGACAGGTATCTGTCACCCCAGCATGCTCCACCTATGGTTGTGTGAAGGTGTAGCACATTATAATGTGTGGCTCACTGTGACATACATTCCCAATGCTGGGGCACATCCATTAAACATCACTTGGACATACCATTAATAGGTCTCATCCATATGTAAACTAACTGAGTTACCCATTTGATTGCAGTATGGAGTAACAGCCATAGTACAGTCCACATACAAAATGCCATAACACGTGTACAAATCCCAGATGCCCAAGTGGTAAATGCACTGACTGTTGTGCATGTTCCCGGTACCACGTCCTGCAAGGGACGTTACATAATCCCAAAGGCACGAATAATGGATGGTGGATGCAGGTCATCAGATCAGGTTTTGCACATGTTAGCAGAAATATGCATTGCCCAGTGCTGGTAAGCGTTGTTTAAACATGACCATACGGATATGTATGAAACAGGGCTAAACTTCTCTGAATATCGCACACATCACGGTCAATGATGTCCAGAACACGTGTAACTAGCTTTATTCACCCCTGAACTAATAGTGCCTGCTCTGAAGGGTAAAACGACCACTGCCAGGAGTAGAACACGCAATCATGTACACAATCACCTAACACTAAGCTACCCAAGATGTACCAACGGCAGGTGTGTAATGTGACAGGGGCAAACACAAACGTGCGGAGTCCAGGAAACAGTATACACCGACATGTACACAATGAAAGGTGTATTCTCCCTCTCACTCTCTCTCTCATACATATATATATATATATATATATATATATATATATATAGACATATGTATAATAGAGATAGAAAGGGAGATAGAGAGATATATGTTGATATATACGGATTCACCTATATCTGCAAATATATAGATAGTTCAACAACATGTACACAACCATGGAGGTAGAAATAAATAGGATACTGTCAACTATGGAATGTGTCACATACCGACACGCGTAATCATGAGGCTTAAGGAACAAAAGAACACAGTACTGGAACACTGGGACCGCGTGTAATATTATCACGATATTAAGGGACATTTAGTTATCGCTGCCGGTGTTGAGGTCCACGTAGGTACTGTGTTGAACTGTGTTTGTGATTGCTGTAGTCTGTGTATGTGTGTGTTGAGGATGCCGTGTGCATTTCCATGGGACTGTAATGTGTATGTGTGTGTGTGTGTGTGTGTGTGTGTGTGTGTGTGTGTTTGCATTGTGTGTCTGTTAGTGCTAACTCGGAGGTAGAGCAGTATGGTAGGTGTGGTCATAGTTGGCCGTAGGCATACGGTACCACCTGTCCCACATTAAGAGAGACAGCCCCTCCCTGGGCAGTTGTGTCCTGACAAAAAATATTAAAAAGGGCAAATGTCCGAGATTGTAGGACATAATTACGTCCCATATATTATGTAACAGTTGCATTAAATAGTTATGCCTGTATCTGCAAAACGTAAACGTTACATGAAACATGATAAGTAGCTAAAGTGCTACAAAATTAAGTCTGTATTCAGGTGAAAAGTATGTTCTATCCTGTGTACTGACCGTGGATATGTGTCGGCCTGTAAACACCAATGTGTGTCCTGCAAATGTCCCACTATGGCCATTTGAAAAGGTGGCAACCCATGCCAAAGAGGCTCAGTCACCAACACAACTGCAATGAGTGCAAATACCTGTGACAGAAATACACAAGACAGTTGTCATTTAGTAACATTCCTTTACATATTGCTGTATTTCCGGAAGTATGGAAGTATCAACCTTACCTGCATACTATATAGAAACCAATTAACAATGGCTCAATGTATAAGCCCGTAACAACCATAGTTCAGTCTACTAAGTGATGGGTCTTCAATTAGGGAAGGATCCCACACTCATATATAGAATATGTAGGAATGCAGTCCCCACAAACCTGTATATGCTATGTACACCCACCTACATCTCACCCACACCAGAAATAATCGCAATACAGACTGTAATAATATCACAAACATCCACTCACTCAATTACATCTGCAGAACCGTTAACATACCTTGTGAGAGACACATTTGTAAAGGCGCCATGTGAATTCGTAGCTGTTGTATAATGGAACAGACGGCAATGTTACAGGATTTGTTTGCAATAGTCCCTTATCAGACGGTTGAGATGACAGGTACACTCACATGTAGAACCACATACTCTAGCCATCACACACAATCCACGGGGGACATGAATTCAAAATATCCATGTCTCTACAAATATCAGTTGCAATTCCTCACAACAAAACACATGCAGGCCTTCTCCCCGAAGGTGGGCAAAAGGGCAACGCCCAAGTGGAGAATTCAATTATACCCCACTGTTGCCACGTAATTGGTGAATGGAGTAGCTGCACAGCTGATGTGCATGTAATAATTTACTTAGGAACACCAATTGGTGGCAGGAAACCACATGTTACAGGTATCGACGTATATAAGGATGACTTGCCATACATTCAAACCGTATGCTCATACCATAGAACCGTTTAAACAGTAAAGGTGTAAGAGAGATATTTACAAAGATTCGGAATGCTGACAAGGTATGTAGAACACTCAGTATGTTAGTGTACGTACAGCCTGTTTTGTATTAATTAAGTGTACACAATGCATAAAGTGGGAAAAGGTATTCTGTAGTGATGTCTTGTTGAGCATAGCAATGCTTGCAGAAATTGTGTGTCCTGCTGTGGGCCACAAGGTAAACATCACATACACCACAAGGGATGTTACATGAGGGCTTTAAATGGAACAATTCCACACCACCCGACGTCAGTGGTAGGGTATGTCGAACAAGTGTGTGCCATAGCAGGGGATAGTATATGTTGATATACCGTCACAGTAGGCATGTGTATGGGCATATAATGACAATAACATGCCTAAGGTGGTCCTGCTGTGCAAGTATGCTTTGCATTATGGGATAATGTGTAAAATATGTGTAATGTACAGTATTGTAGGTAGATATGTCAGATATTCTACACAGCAAAACTGTTATATCATGCAAACAAAAGGTATCGTCAATTGGCATGTACGATACACAATAACAGGATACATATGGCTTGTAGTCATGGGACAATGTAACAGCATGATAGCTAATCAAAATGGAAGAGCAACTCAATTAACCATGCACAAAGGACATGTAATAGCTTCACAGGTACATAGTGAGGTACTATGCTGTCTGTCAAGTCTATGTGTAAGCCCAACTGCAGTGTTTACACTGGCGGCACCTCTCTAGGGTAGTGTCCTGTCTGTGAACAGCAGAGCAATGTGTTACCTGCACCTTTGTACAGTACAGCCACTGCAGTGATCCCTGGTGTATCAGTGTGACCGCCTACAGAGTCACCTATGACCGGTGTGTTTGGTATGTTATAACACCCTATTGGCTGTAGTTGATGGGCACATGAGTCTGTGGGCTATAAGTAATTGTTGTTGTGTTTGGTAATGGGGGCTGCCTCTGGTGCCTACATAGAGTATGGAGAGGTTCTGCAAATGTCATACTCATACTATGTGTGGCCTATGGTGGTGGAGATCTAGTGAGACTATGTGATGAGTGGGGTGTGTTGCAAATGTTAAACATCCCCACATGAATGTAAGGTCCAGTCTGGGTGCCCGCTGTAGCATAGGGGATG
>NC_056732.1:1171104749-1171109749 GCF_019279795.1 Protopterus annectens | reverse complement strand
AGCAGTTTAGTTGCTTATTCTGTTTCTTGTAACATCTAGGTATTTTAGATACAGAAATAATTATTTTATCCAACTATTACATAACATATGGGACATAATTATGTCCTACAATCTAAGGACATTTGCCATTTTTAATATATTTTGTCAGGACACAACTCACAAAGTGGGACAGATGGTAACCCTACTGGGGACACCAGATTGTTTGGGCCAACACATAGCCACAGTCAGTGCAGGTTTAGAACTTTCATTTGTTTCCTAGCTGTGAGACAATACCTTTGGCACTTTTGTTGTTTGCCTGTTTCTTGTACGAATTACATTTATTCTATCCTGACGTGACCGCTTTAGGCAACTGTTACATGCAGTATGGTACATAGTTATTTCCTACAATCACAGGACATTTGGCATTCTATAATTGTTGGTCAGGTCACACGTACATACACATTACTTGTCACTCACACAGTGGATCAGGGGGTATCCTGTTTACGTCAGTGCCTTCATCACCCATATACCATGTGCCACTATGTGAATGTGTGCAATATATTCTCTCACTTATTCGTGTCGTGGCACGTGCATCACGGGCAGGTGTTTGATCCTGGATAGTAGGTTCTGCATGACCATCTAGGGCTGGACAGTCTTGTGCACCACTACTGCACATTCCAACTTGTATCCAGATATCTACAGGACTGGACATCATGTCTTCATACCCATTCTAATGTTTACACAGGTTACTTATCCCATGAGGGATATCCCAAAAATTTAACAAGACCAAAACAAGACCAATAATGAACATTCTTCTGGCATTACGAAAACGTGCTGGGGCTTTTACATGCAAGGGATACATAGTTTGCAATCCTGAAACTGCCTAGGGTGACACTACCTACTACATATGCGTAGTGGTCACTATGTGTAGATGTGGCTACACCAAACTAGTAGGCCAAGTATGGCTGTATTTGGTGGACGTTCAGGTATGGGGGTGAGTTGTGTGCTGTGGAGGGGATGCTGGGTAGTCCATTATGCATCCAGGTGTGTTGCTTTTGATATGGCCAGTTCCATCAGGACCAATCTGTGGGTATGTGCCGGTGACATGTCTGTACATTTGTATCGCACATTTTAATATTCATATGTTTGTGGGATTGTGTTCTACAGTATGGCCTGTCTGGTTGTATTGCAGATGTGTACACATGTTTTTGTGTTTGTTTCTGCTTCACCCGCTGCTCCCTCATACACCTCCGGTTCACCTAATCTGCATATGACACAGTGTTGCCTTGGAGGATTATACCATTACCCATCCCCCCACAGACATATTCCTGACACTCCATCCATCACTGCTTTGGTTGACGGCCCATGACACGGTCAAGGTAACACATTGCATACCCTACATATGTCAGGTATCTGTATGGTTGTGTGGACTATCCTGCCATGCTTGATTTTCCACATGCTATACCTCACGCACATAGGTACACGCCCATACTTAACTTTCATGACATGGTTGGTATACCCGGGTAATACCCGTTCAACTGTGTCACATCCTGACAAGTTCAGCTTGGACTGCTGATGTGCGGATTTTGGCCGACTGTTCTAATCATTGGTAGGATGCCACCTTTTCCTATGTCCAGGATGGGATATATTCTGGACATATATCTGAATGTACTGGACAACACGTGCCCACAGTCAACGCTATGGATAATACTGTTCCTTTCAGCCTACATGTTGCCTTATTGTTGTAGCAGTTTATATGCTCCTTCTGTTTCATTTACATGCTTATTCTATTTCCTGTCACATTTGGTATGTGAAATACGGACATACCTATTGTATGTGACTATTACATGGGTTGTGGGATATAATTCGGTCATACAGTTGCTACATATTTACATTTATCGTGTTTTTTGTTATGGACACATCTGCCCAGCTGTGTACCCTCCCTCACAATATGAGTCAGCTGGTGACCCTGACCATTGGGCTGGACGTACCTATTGGCGGCGCACTAACATATGATGCATTTCACTTCCACTTGGTATAACTATCTACACTGTGTTGGACTATGGGCACACGGTTTTCAATGTCATTTGTTCGCGGGATAGGGACCCGTTATTCCCTACTGTGCATTTGTGTTTGCTTCTTCATTTTGTGTTTGCAGGAACTGTCATGCATGCTTTGCATACGTTTCAGTATCCACGGACACTGACAGATGTCATTACTATTGCTTGCAAATTGTTATATGCAAGCATTTTAGGTTGCACATTGACAGCTGACATTTCCACACCTCCGTGCGGCACTTCGACACGCCCTATGCACTCTCGCTCCTTTCCTATGCACGTGGCTGTGGTGGCAGTGTGCCTTCATTAATATGCATTTGGCGCTATTGTGCCATCTTCATGCTGCACGGTCAGCGCAAGCCTAACGCCGGCCTTGCGCCGAGCTTCATGAATCCCGGGGATAGCCTTGTCCTCCTTTGATAAATAAGACTTTATGCAACAGGCCATACCTACAATGGCTTGCACCTCACAAGTATCTAAGCACAACATAAAATGAATCTATGATGCAGTAGAAGCCTCTTCCAAAGTAACAGCTACATGTTATGTGATCAGTAGGCATGCATGGTTACATTCTCAGCCTCTCCCAGAGGATATCAAGGCAAATCTTTTAGACTCTCCTTTCAACAAGGACTTATTGTTTGGTCCAGATGCTAGTAGTCCTTTCAAACAATTATAGGAACAAAATAAAATCATGAATGACTGTAGACAGATATTTATTACTTCTATAGACAGATACCAGAGGAATTACCCTGCAAAGCACACTTCCTTTGGTCACATGGAGTCTAGGCCTCCTTGTAAGGCCAAGAAAATGGCTAGGAAAAGATTCCAAGACTAACCAGATAGGAACTGTCAATATGAGAGGCCTCCCTACTCAGAAAGGTTTGACTGACTACCCTCTGTCCCCTTCCACCCCCAGTCCATCCCTATACCTATCAAAAAAGCTTATCTTCCTACAAACTGAATCCTCATCACTTCAGGCAAATGGGTTCTTTCCATCATTCATAACAGGTACAGAATGACTTGGATGGAAGTTCCTCCATTCAATGACATCCATCATTTTCCTACTCCTCGTAGTCAGATACAGTTGCTCTCTCCTGTCATTCAGACTTGCTTGAACTTATTTCATCCCAGTCAATCATCCATCAACCTGACATTATGGATGATAGGAGTCTGATACCTTTTGGACACCAATTTTCTGAGGTCATGCTAAATGTTCTCTCCATTCAAGGAAATATGCTACCAGGAAATCTTACATAGCTATATAGAAAAGATTTACCATTTGGTGCCTAGCTAAAAACAGAACCTGGTACAGTGTACTACTCCAGTGGCCATCTCTTACTTGTGTGAGTTGTTGAAATCTAGCCTAGCATACTCTTCTATCAAGGCACACATTTATACCATATCTGCTTGTCTACCTGTGGACCCTTCTCTTCTGTCCAGATTAGAAGTAAAACAGTTCTTAAAGGTTATAGTCTACCTAAGACCCCCAAAGAAAGCTATTCCACCCTTTTGGGACCACAACTGTGTGCTGGACAAACTCGCTCTCCTTTCTTTCAAACTAACAATCTCTGCCTCTCTCAGAGTATACACTTAGAAAACCATTTTTCTGTTAGCCCTTACTTCAGCTAGATATCTTGAAACTACAGATCCTTATGGCAACACCTTCCTTTCTTAGTTTTCAAAAGGATAGCATGTCTTTGAGAGCTAATCCCTCCTTTATGCCTAAAGTTGTAAATGAACTGTCTCTCAAACAGGCCATAACTCTTCCCACCATCTTCCTTAATCCACAGAATAAGGGAGAAATAATTCTACATTCTCTGGATGTGCATAGACAACTCAGATTCTATCTGGATAAGACTATGGATATCTGTAAGTCTGAGAAATTGTTTGTCCTTTTCAGGTATTCCATGTTAGGGAACCCAGTTTCTAAATAAACTTTTGTTAACTGGATTTCTATGTCCATTACTTTTTCTGCACTCAGCACAGCAAATCCTTTTTTTTTCTCCTAAAAAGGAGCCTTCTACAAGAGCAGTGGCCTCATTTGGAGCCTTTTACAAGGGGACTGATTCTAGTACCATATTAGAAGCTGTTAGTTGATCATCTGTACATACCTTTACTAAATACTGCAGAGTGAATGCCTTTTCTAAATCCAGAGCAGCATTTTCAGGTCAGTTCTCTCAGTATGACTGAAATGTTCTTCTATATCTCACCCATACTCCCTTCACACCTCATAAGCTTTGAGAATCACCCAATAATTTGAAACAACTGATCTAAGAAAGAAGCAGTACAGTTGTGTAAGAACTTACTGTAACAGTATATGTTCTATTGATCATGTTGCTGTATTTCTACTCATCCTACCATCCTCCTTTTCTTAGGTTTTCATCCTTTGTCTCATGGACCTAGGGATACTGCTGTCTTTCTGCCTTTCGACTGTTAGCTGACCATATTATTTTGTTATTCAGGCTTCTACAGTCTTACTAGCATGGAGATAGTCTGAGATTGTATGCTCATATGTCTGCTTATGTACCCTTATCCCCACAGGCTTAGGTTATACATTAGACATATGTCTCTATGGAAGGTTCTGGCTTTGTTACCTTGGTTGGATATACAGAGATAACCCAACAGTTTGGAATACTGCAATAGTTGTCAGTAAGACATCTACTGTTTTGGTACGTTCTTACACTGCAGTACTTTCTTGTGAATATTTTTTGAGGTTGTGCTATCTGTAAGACTATCCATGTTTATGAATCACCGTGCAGCTGATGTTAGTGTCTTTTTACTTGGATGTATTTACTTGATAGTTCTCACAGATACAGGCTGGACAATAATTGTTTGCAGCTACAAGGCACGGTAAATTTAATCATGCTACTTATTTCAAGTCATACCTATGATTTCTTGAAATAGTCTTATTACTCATAAGTCTCCTTTTACCATGATTACTTCACATATCTAACCTTCACAATT
>NC_056732.1:1171087249-1171099749 GCF_019279795.1 Protopterus annectens | reverse complement strand
AGGCACGATGATCTCCCCTGATCTAGATCTGAATCTCTTCATGATTAGGTGGGCTATATAAAATGTTTTTCTAACCACTTTGGCCACGTAGTTGTCAAATGAGAGATTGCTATCAGCTTGGGTCCCCAGGTCCCTAATTTCTTCTTCAGTACTTAATGGATTACCACCTATGTGGTAATTTGTGGGCACTTTGTTTTTGCCAAAGGGGATGACTATACACTTTTTGGCGTTTAGCTTGAGGCCATGGCTCTGGCACCAGTTGTCTGTTTCTATGAGGCCCTTTTGGAGGATGCTTGTGTTGGCTGGAGAGTCGATTATGGTGCCCAGTTTGCAGTCATCTGCGAACTTGGTCAGCCACAGTCCTTCCGTGTTGGCCTGTACCTCCGAGAAATATAAACCGAACAAGAGAGGTCCCAGGACTGAGCCTTGTGGGATGCCACTTGTAACTGGTTAAGAGTCTGACATGGCTCCAGCAATTCTAACCATGTGGGTTCTGTCCTTGAGCCAGTTTGCAACCCATCTAGTGACATATGGGTTTATATTTAAACTGGTGAGCTTATCTATAAGGCCAGAGTGGGGTATTGTATCAAAGGCTTTTGCGAGATCCAGGTAGGCTGTGTGGACCATCTTCCCCTCGTCACTGGCCTTGGTGACTGTTTCAAAGAAATCAACAAGGTTTAAGAGGCAGGATCTGCCCCTAACAAAGCTGAACTGGGTAGGATACAGTGTCTGTAGGTCCCCAATATCTTTATTTATGAGGTCCATGATGATCCTTTCCATAGCTTTGCAGACCAAGCTAGTCAGGCTTATGGGGCGATAGTTTCCAGGATCCGTTGAGGCACCACCTTTGTGGAGCGGGACCACAGTTGGTGTACGCCACTCTTTGGGTACATATCCTATAGTAAGGCTGAGATTGAACAGTAGTTTTATGTTTGGGTTTAGCTCTTCTTGGAGTTCATGTAGGATGCAGCCCGGGACACCGTCTGGTCCCATTGATGCTGTGTTTTTTGCCTTGGAGAGGGCGTCTCTTTTCTGAGCATCTGAGATGTCAGGGGGGCAGCACTCTGTTGGGATAGATATTTGCCCTTTTGGTGGGGGGGGGAGAAGTTTGCACTGAACCTGTCAGCTAGGATGTTGGCAATGTCTGTGGGTTCGGTGTATTTTTTGTCATTTTGGCCTAATTCTGAGCATATCTGGGAATTACCACCCAGGTTCCTAACATAACTAAAGAAAGCCTTGTAATTATCCTTAGTGTCCTGTGCAATTTTTTCTCTCAAAGCTGGCCTTAGACGATTTTATGAGTGCCCGTAGTTTTTTGCTAATACTGATCAGAGATGCCTTCCCTTTTTGAAATTTTGCTCTATCATTTAGTAGCTTCCTCCTTCTATTCTATAGTTTGTTTATGGCTGGGGTCCACCAGACAGGACGTCTGCCTTTGGAGGATTGGGTCTTGATTTTATTTGGGATCGCATGATCCATGCATTCCTGAAGGTGTTCGTAGAATGCGTTTATAAAGGATTCTGCGGTCTGGGCCGTATTTTAAACAGGCCCGGGGGCTTTGAAGGATTCCACCTCGGTTTTGAGGAGTATGAAATTTGCTTTAGAGAAGTTTTTCACTGTGGTTTTCTGGGCAGGGGGTGGGGTCGGGATATGAATATCCAGTGAGATTAGTTTATGGTCTGATCTTACCAGTGAGGGATACACTTCTGGTATGGAGCATAGAGTCCCCATGTTGGTGATGATCAGGTCCAGTATGTTTTCCCCTCTTGTGGGAGTGGTAACAAGTTGTTCCATAGCATTTAAATTTATAAATTCTAGGAACCTTTGGGCTAGGGTGTTGGAGCTAGAGTAATGCTCCCAGTCTATGTTTGGGTAGTTGAAGTCGCCCAATATAATGGTGTTTGGAGAGACCTTTTATATTTTCCAGTGTTCTCAGGAAGGCCGAGTGGGGTTCCTGGGTTAGGGACGGTAGTCTGTAGCAGGCTATAAACTGGAAGGCAGTTTTACCCACTGTTAGTTACACATGGATAGTCTCTGGTGCTTCATGCTGTGCCACCAACCTGGAGGTGTGGGTATCTTTGACGGATATTGAAACTCCCCCTCCTTTGGTGGGTCAGTCCAAGTTTTGGGGCCGAAAAGCATGGTATGAGGTATAACCTGGTAGTGCTGGGGTGCTCTCGGGAGCCTTGAACCAGGTTTCTGTTACTGCACAGATATCGATGTTCTCCATGCTAAGGAGAGTTTTGAATGCGTGCATCTTGAGGTTTAGACTTCTGGCGTTGAGTAGCATTACTCTTAGTTTCTTATCCCTTGTGGTACCTATGGAGGTGGGTTTGTCTTTTGAGCCTTGCCTAAAAAAGGCACTATGGGGGTAGCAAGAGCCTTTGCCAGTATCCGAAAGCCCAGGGGTGACAGGTGCAAGCCATCCCTAACGAAGCATTGTGGCTTGTCGAGCATGTCATCCCAGGCTGACAGGCATTGGATCCCCTTTGAATGACACCATTACTTAAGCCAATTGTTGAAATCGATCATCTTGTCTTCATATTGTGGCATCATTCTTGGTGAGGGTAAGATGCTACTCAAGGTCAGGGTCATGCCGGCCTGGGCCACATGCTTAGAGAGCTCCTCTATGTCTCTTTTCATGTAGTCCAGAGAGGTATGTCTCAGGTCATTCACACCAGCATGGACAATCACTGAGTCATATTTGTACTTGCCTTGGAGTGACCTGAGTGCTTGTGTTATGTGGCGGATCCTAGCGCCCAACAGGCAGCTCACCGTGACCTTCTCCTTGTTCAGCCTGGTGAGCGGGACGTCAGTGTGTCTGATGACAGTCACCTATTACAAGTGTATCAGGTGTGTTGTTTAGCCTTAAGGGCTTTGACTGTTTGGCAGTCTGGCTTTGTGAGCTATGTGTTGCATGTGTTTTGCTTTGGGGTAGTGGTTGCTTGGGTGTCTGCTTTGGAGGTCTCTGCTGCTTAGGCAGATATTTATTTAGAGCCTCCGAGTATGTTTTTGTGTGTTTATGTGTTTGGTTTGCTGTCGTGGTAGGTCTATGTGAGACTGGAATTGTAGTGAGTGTGGTTTCCTTCTCCTCCTGACTGGTTATGCCAGTACTGAGTTGAGAGAGCTTAACCTCCAGTTTGGCTATATGGATGCATCTCTCACATCTGTTGGAATTTGTTGGGAGGAGGAGAGGGTTGTCTGTGTACATGAGGCAGTTGTAACATTGCCTCAAGATTCCCAGATTCACCAGCTGGACCGGAGAGAAGATTGACAACTGACCTTTGGACATGCTAGAATAGTATTGGGAATTCCTTTATAATTGAAAAAAAAGGGCCAATGGGGAACAAGGTACTCAAGGGGAGATTGTGAGGGTGTAGTGCTTTTATTTTTTTAGTGCTGACTTAAATAATTGCTTTAGTGAATAAGTGCCAGGTAACTTAAATGCAATGTGTTACAGGTAACTTAAATGCAAAAACGACAAACAGTAACTTTCTTTTAAGTGAAACAAGGAAATTAGTACAGTAAGCAATGCAGATATCACTAGGGATCCACAGAAGCACTGAAAAGCCACGTTTTAGGTGGTATTAGCATTTCAGGGAAATAACAAGCAAACAAACAACAAGCATACAAACAGAGCTAGACTCAGCAGGCCTGGATCTAGTCTATGCTACAGCAAACAAGGTGTACCAATTTCAGTAAGAAGCAGTTGAAATATGCAGGCACTATAACCTTTAACCAGAAATTCCCAGCTCAGAAGGGCATAGTCCAGCCTCTCCTCCCACAAGAGTGCAGACCACGAACCTTCTTAATGTAAAATAACTGGCCTGAAGCCCAAGTGCTTAAACCAGAACTAATACACTTTTAGAATAACAGACACCGAGCTCTCAATCAGCAGTTCCCAACTTAGAAGGATGTAAGCTACCTGTCCTGCCACCACAGTGCAGGCCACAAACCTTCCTAATGTAAAACAACTGGTCTGAAGCCCAAGTGCTTAATCCAAAAGACTTAGAATGATAGCTACACTTTAATCAAGTTACTACCAAGCAGTAATAAATACAATTGAATACTTTGAAGAATGCCTGGATTAGTGCTCAAGTTATATAAACAAAGCTAGAGTCAGCAGGCCTGGATCTAGTCTATGCTACAGCAAACAAGGTGTACCAATTTCAGTAAGAAGCAGTTCAAATATGCAGGCACTATAAGCCTTTAACCAGAAATTCCCAGCTCAGAAGGGCAGAGTCCAGCCTCTCCTCCCACAAGAGTGCAGACCATGAACCCTTTTAATGTAAAATAACTGGCCTGAAGCCCAGGTGCTTAAACCAGAATTAATACACTTTTAGAATAACTGACACTGAGCCCTCAATCAGCAATTCCCAACTTAGAAGTATGTAAGCTACCTGTCCTGCCACAACAGTGCAGACCACAAACCTTCTTAATGTAAAACAACTGGTCTGAAGCCCAAGTGCTTAAATTAAAAGGCTTAGAATGAGTTACACCAAGAAGTAATAAATGCAACTGAGTACTTTTAAGATGACGCAAAAGCAAAATAAAGTAGGAAGAAACACAAATACAGTGAATGCAGATAAATGGGTGCCATGAAGTTAGCTACCTCTGTGTTTAGGAGCCCAAAGTTAGCTTTGGAGAAGTTTTTCATGGTGGTTACCTTTGCGGGGGGTGGGGTGGGATGTGGATTTCAAACGTGATTAGTTTGTGGTTGGATCTAACCAGGGAGGAGTTGACTATTGGTGTAGAGAAACAGTCACCCATGTTAGTAATGACCAAGTTAAGGATGCTGCTATCTTGAGTGGGGATAAGAACGAGTTGGTCCAGGGCATTGGAATTAATGAATTCCAGGAAACGTTGGGCAAGTGTACTGGTACATTAGTAGTTTTCATAGTTAATGGAGGGGTAGTTGAATTTGCCCAATATGAGAGTGTTAGACTGGACCCTAATATTCTCCAGGGTGCTTAGGAACATGGAGTGTGAATCTTGGGACATGGTTGGGGACCTATAGCAGGCTACAACTTGAATCGCTGTCTTACCACTTTTAGCTGCACCTGAAGTATCTCTGATGTGTTATGTTGGGCTAACAGTCTGGAGGTGTGTGCATCCTATATGAATATGAAAACACCACCTCCTTTGGAGCTTCGTTCCAAGTTCTGGGGCCAAAAGGTGTGGAATGAGTTATAGCCTAGTAGTGCAGGGCTGCTTTCTGCTGCCTTGAACCAGGTCTCTGTTACAGCACAAATGTCGATGTTCTCCATTTAAGGAGTGCTTTGAGTGAGTGCATTTTGAGATTTTGACTTCTAATATTGAGCAGCATGATCCTCAGATTGCCTTTGTATGCGGCTGTTATGGTGGTAATTTGGTATTTGGAACACTGCCTAAAAAAGGCACTATTTGGATGGCAAGAGCCTTGGCCAGTATCCGGAAGTGCAGGGGTGACAAATGCAGCCCATCTCTGGAAAAACTTTGAGGTCTGTGAATCATGTAATCCTAGGCAGACAGATACTGGATCCCCTTTGAATGACACCAGAAACTTAGCCAATTGTTGAAATCAATCATTTTCTGCTTGTACTGTGGTATCATTCTCAGGGGATGGTAGGATGTTGCTCAGGGCTAGATTCGTACCCACCTGGGCTACATAGTCAGAGAGCTCCTCCATGTCTCTTTTCATGTAGTCCAGGGAGGTACATCTCAGGTCATTCACACCTACATGTACAATGACAGAGTCATATTTGTACCTGTTGTTGAGGGACCTGAGTGCATGCATTATGTGGCAAATACTGGCACCTGACAGGCAGCTGACTGTTAATTTTTTCTTATTCAACCTAGTGAGTGGGACATCAGTTTGCTTCACTAGGGAATCACCTATGACTAGTGTGTTGGGCACGCTGTTTTGCCTTAGGGGCTTTGATTGAGTGGCTCACTGTTTAGGAGAGTTGTGTGTCTCATGATTAGTGTTGTGTTTTGGTGGTTGAATGTGTTTCTGTCTTGGAGGTCACTGCAATTTGGGTAGATTTTTATTGAGAACCTACATAAAGGAGGGTGTGTGGTTTGTGTTTTTATGTGCAGGCAGTGCTGGTGTGTGTTCTGGAGGGCTATGTGTTCCATGTGGTGTGGTGCAAGTGCTGACCTTCTCCACTTGACCAGCTATTCCAGTCTTGGCTGGAGAGTGCATGGTTTCCAATTTGGATATATAAGTGCATCTCTCGCAAGTCTGAGTATTGGGAGGTAAGAGGAGAGGGTTGTCAGTGTACATGAGGCAGTTGCTATATTGCCTCAGTATACCCAAGTTCACCAGGTTAATAGGAGAAAGCACAGGGAACTGACCCTTAGACATGCCTGGAGGGGTGGGCATTAATAATAAGTACTGGAGTTGTTTCCTTCAAGAACATTTAGTGCTGGTAGCACTTTTGTGTGCTACAATAATTGCTACAAGAAGTCTTTAAAAGTGCTAGACTAACAAGCTAGTAAAAGTGCAGGAGAGGAGAGAACTAGCAGATCTAAGGGAAAAATTGAAGAGCAGACTTTGGCACCGCTCAGAAGTTTACAAACAGTCCTGGATACAGCAAATCTGTATCTGGACTAGACTAGTTACAGGAAAGGTGGGAAACAAGTGCAAATGAAAGCCAGAAAGTTGATAGAAATGGAAAAACTACCCAAATGGCCAATAAACTACAATTTCTGGGCCAGAAACCACTCCTCTTGTGATAGATAGGATGCCTAGTGCTTACCACTCCCACTGATAAGCTAGAAGGCTTCCCTCCAACACAGCAAGGCCTGGCTAGCTCTGAAGCTTACATACAGTCCTGGATACAGCAAATCTGTATCTAGACTAGACTAGTTACAGGAAAGGAGGGAAAAGTGCAGATGCGGGCTTTTAAACCAGAAAATTGAAAGAGATGGAAAAACTGCCCAAATGGCCAACAAACTACATTTATTTGGGCAACAAAGTGTAATGTAGGACAGTTTGTAGGAATTGCAGATTCAGTGATTGCTGCTTTGTTCAACTGTATGTTTGTTCACAAAGGTAAGGAAGTGGCTGTGTAATAGTTGTAGGAATGTGCATGCAAGTGTGCATGGAATAATACTAGCGCAGAGATTAGGTAAGAGGAGAGATATAGCATATGTGTGAGTATGTGTGTGTTAGAGTTACTGGAATGTTAAGGAAAGGAGACATGTTTCATGTGTGTAAGTGTTTGTGGGTAATAGTAAGGGTTAGGTAAGGGGATATATTTAACATATGTGCAAGAGTTTGTGGGTTAAGTGTAGAATATGGGATAGGTAAGGGGATAGGTATAATGTTGTGTCTGCTGTGTTTTTTTTTTTTTTTTTTGTGGTAAATGTCCACACTGTCTTGTGTAGTGTAGTGTAGTGTCACAGAAAGTTTTTTTTAAAGAGTTATAAACAGGATAAGGGACAGGGTTATAATGTATTACCTAGGTGAAGTGGAAAGGTGAAGACCCCCTGTCCAGCTTTGCAATGTTTGCTAACCCAAACCATTTAATGTGTGGAACATTCATGATATTTTATATGTATCGCTATCTCTCTCTTTCTCTCTCTCTCTCTATATATATATATATATATATATATATATATATATATATATATATGTGTGTGTGTGTGTGTGTGTGTGTATATAACATTCTATCATGAACGGTTGAAAACTCAAAAGAGAATCACAAATGGACAAAAAAGTGAGAGATAGTGAAAATTACAAAACACTGATACACTGTTTACATTGAATCAGAAAACATTTAATATTTGTCTTCCACTAAAAAGCACTTTATCAACATGCTTCAGTTAGAAAACCAAGATCAGGTGTCATCTTGGTAGTAGTACTGTTAGAGAAAGGGTTTTTAGTAATGTAATGTGTAGGGTTAGGTGCAGCGTTAGGGTTAGCACACATAAGTAAGGTGGACAGGTATACACAGTGCTAGAACAACCTTTGGATTTACTATTCTTCCATGCAGGACTAGCTTAGTCCTGCACAAAAGCGGCCGTTTAGGAGCAGGATGGCAGTGTGCCATGCATATTAATGAAGGTACATTGCCTAAGCTCCTAATCTTACATGGAGAATGTAAGAGTGCAGGGGGCATGTTTGAGTGCAGAGCTTTCAGAATATACATGTGCCTGCAAGGAATAACAGCAGAAAGCCATAAATGAATGAACAAGACCACTTATAGGTGTACTCATACACCCAGCAACACCCACCACGTGTACAAGAAGAATAGTTAACACAAAAAATATAAAGTTACTTTTTTTATTTTTATAAAACAGATTAAATTTAACTATAAGTGCATGGGATTGCCCATCGCTTAGCTATGGTTAATGCATCTTAAATGGCAGAAGAGGATAAAAAGCAAGATATATGCCAAGAAACAGTATAGCAATAGTGCAGTGGGCAGAGCATTTGCCTTATGAGCAGTCATTCCTGGTTTGAGTTCCACTGCAGCACATTCCATTTTCCATGTCAAATCATGTTATGACCAATATTTTTAGTTGCATAACCTACTAAATAGCATATATTTGTGAACTGGAGTACTGCATTACATGCAGATGTAAGGTGTCAGTGTCATAATGTTGCAAAGTCCACAGATAATCACATGTGCCCCATACAGTACATGTACACAGGAATCAGGGATACAAATGGAAGGTAAAATGTGTAATGAATGATAACTCCATACAGCTTCTAAATCCCCCACCTTCCCAAGAACCATTAGACATTACTGTCTAAATTAGTGCAGTGGTAAGGGGAGTAAGCACTAATAAGCAAGTATAAGCACTATCAAGCAGTAGTAAACAGAAGTAAGCATATGTAAGCATCAGTAAGTGGGTTTAAGCCTGTTTGCGTGGGGGGTAAGCAATGCACACACAGGTTAAGCAGTATTGAAGCTAACTCTCTGTAAGCATATTTAACCTGAGATTAGCATTGCTTACCCTCACACAAACCAGTGCAAACCCACTTAAAAGTGCCTTAATCACACTGTATCCAACAGCTGCTGTTCTGTCCAGCAACAAAATAAATAGCCTTCAGGTCTTGAACCCAGGACCCTATACACTATAGTTACAGTAGTTAACCACCAAGCCACCACAGCAGTACATAAGACTGAGGTATCACCAAACAAATCCAAACTATAGTAAAATCAAATTGAAAATGTGAAAGTAATCAGTATACAGTCATATGTTTTATAACCTACTACATAACATAAATATGTGAACTGGAGTACTGCAGTAAGCCCAGATGTGAGGTGTAATTGTAATAGAGTGCTGAAGTCCCCTATTAAACACAAGAACCCCATACAGTGTACGTACACATGAAACATGGGTACCACACACACACACACACACATATATATATACATATATATATATATATATATATATATATATATATATATATATATATATATATATATAAAACATATACTGCATAATAAATCAATGCCAAAAACCAAATAGGTTCATAGGTAGGTACTAGGCTATTGACCCTAGGGCCTATATAAGCCTAGCCAAAAAGGTACCTTGGCTTTTGCCACCTAAGAAAATAATTTTCCTGCGCCTCTGTCGAGCAGAGACACAGAAGTGATCCCCAGGGTGAATTTTCTATTTCCCATCCAGTCATCAAGATTTTTCTTGAAGAGTGCTAATGAGGAGCTCTGTTTGACATATACAGGTAGTCTGTTCCAGAGTGTGGGAAGTCTCTGGGACAGGAATCTATCCAACCAGCATGTTCTGTTTATTTTGGTGGAAAGTTTTAGGTCCCTACAGCTTGTAGTTTGGAGGGATTAGGATTTCTTTAAGTGGAGCTTGTCCAGCAGCTCTGGGTTTGACATAGCTTTGTATGTTCGGCAGAGATCACCTCTGAGTAGGCGATATGTAGTAGAGTAAAGCTGGAGTTTTTTGAGATGGTCTGCATAGGGTATCCATTTGAGGCCAGTAATCTTCTTTGTGAGGTATTTTTGTGGCCTCTCCAGTTGCTGTAGATGTCTTGTGAGGTACATACCAAAAGGGGTGCTGTACTCTATAATGGGTCTAATGAGTGATGAGTAGAGGGGAACAATGACCTCTTTTTTTCTGGATGAGAAACCTTTTGTGATGAGGTGTGCCACGTAGAAGGATTTCCTGACCACTGTGGTGATGTGATTATCAAAGGAGAGACTACTGTCCACCTGTGTCCCAAGGTCTCTTATCACACTTTTGGTGTTAAGTAGACTACCACCTATGTAATAGTTCATGGGTACAGAGTTTTTACCAAAGGGGATGACAATGCACTTTTTGGCATTGAGCTTCAGGCCATGGCTTTGACACCAGGCATATGTCTCAGTGAGGCCCTTTTCTAGGATGTCCACATTGTTAGGAGTTTCGAATATGGATCCCAGTTTGCAGTCATTTGAAAACTCCATTAGCCAAAGACCTTCTGTGTTAGCCTGTACTTCAGAGAAGTATATACCAAACAGGAGAGGACCCAGGACTGAACCCTGTGGTACTCCACTTGTCACTGGTCTGAAGTTGGATTTGGAGTTTGCTACTTTCACAGTGTTGGTTCTGTCTGTGAGCCAGTTGGCAAACCATCTTGTGACATAGGGATTTATGCCTAGTTTAGTGAGTTTATCTATAATTCCAGAGTGGGTGATAATATCGAAAGCCTTGGCAAGATCTAGATAGGCTGTGTGAACCACCTTACCCTCATCTATATAATATTAACAAATATAATGCAAAGTAAATATTAAGCAATGCTAAACATTGCACAGGCCGGCTTAGTAGGTGTGAGCAATGAGTAGCCAGCTAACTCAATTTTCCCAGTAGTATACCGCTTTAAACAATGCCAACCTTAGGTAAGCAGGTTTGCCCAGAGCTTAGCCTTTTCAAAACCGTCCAATCACGGCAAAGTGTGGGAATCGGCCCTACTTAAACCCAACAGGCGGGAATACATATCATAATTGGTTGTAGCTTCCCCTTGCAGGCACCATGTCTGGAATGGGAGATGGAGTGTGCTTTTGGGTGCAGTGCTAGGGCATCCAGGAGTCCAGAGCCATTGCAGGACTCCTTGTCAAAGACGATAAGCAGAGACTGCTGCAGGGCCAGTACCAGGGTTCCCAATATAAAGCGGAAGCCTAGGACTGTCTTGCTCATGACGTCACCAGTGCCACTGGAATACCCCAAACTGGTGAGCAGGTCAGGCATCACTATGCTGAACTGAAGTGGCGAAAGGGGGATTTCTTGGATCAGTAGATCCAAGAGGCTAGGATGACAGGGGAGGTCCCAGTAGTGTGTAAGTATCACTTCACTACCTGTTTAATAATTGCCAGGTCATGTATATTATGGATATGTATAGCTAATTATTCCTCTTATGTCCTCCACAGTGGCAAGTGAGAAGGGCTGTGAACCAGGAGGCCCATGGCTGTCACTTGGAGAGGTTGCGACGTGAGGCAGGTTAGTAATACTCTTGCATGTACAGTCATAGGAAATAAATCTAACTGCATTAGTAAGTCAGTTGCCTGTATAACACCTGTATTGTATAAGGCAAATACTGCATACAACAGAAAATATGGCAGGAAGAATCTCATATAGGTTGTATGTAAATGAAAGCATAATAGTCTGACAATGAAGGTCTAACTGCTGGACTGCATATGTTTACTTTGGTATCATATGGTAATGCAGATTTGCAATTACTTAATAGTACTGTTGTATTAAGCACTGTTACCCACACTGTGCAACATAAATTAAAAATGTGTTAGGAATGTCTGTATATGACTGGTGTAATCCCCAGAGGTCAGCTAGTACAAATGGGAGAGACATAGACAGAAAACAGTGAAAACATGGACAACAAAATCCAAATAACACATACAACTGAGAAGTGAACTGTTGTAATTTTAGCACACACAGCCCATGGTTCAAATCCTGGGAGTGGTAGTGGTTTGCATACAGAATCATACCCCACAACTGAACAGATATGTCCAGAATGTCCAGTATATTGGCCAATATCTGCTGCCTATCACTGTGTCCCCCTGGAAAATCAGTGGAATGATCCCAGATTTATAGGTTGCAAACAAGAAATACAACTGACTGTCACACATCTATGAGAACAAACCAGTCACTCTAGCAACTCCCAAAACTGTTATGAGAGTAATAAGCCAAGTATGTCCCATCTACACCCCCATGTTGTCAAGCTGTTACCAGAGTGTGTACGGTAACAGAGTGAGATGTAAGCGCATAATACTAATGTAAAACCAGTACTTTGTGTGGCAACAGTCAGATAGTGCTAACAAACATTGCTCCCACAGGTCCATCAGATACGAACACTGTGCCCAGAAATAAAAAGTGATACCATGTACTGGTATTGTTTACATTGGTATTGTATGTCATTGTTAGTGTTGCAGTTGCTCTGAATGTATTAACTCATCACTGTCACCCACACTCTGCTACATAATATAACTGTCTAGGAACTCCTGTATAAGAGTGATGTAATACAAAGTCAGAGTGTAAAACCA